>NC_056731.1:842730581-842738081 GCF_019279795.1 Protopterus annectens
TCTGTAACAGTATGACATTTCTGATAATACATTGTAATGTTTCTGTACTTTTTTCTAATAAATATCTAATAATTTTCTGTTCTCTGTTAAGGTACTACACACTGGACTAATTCATTTTGTCACAGCCACCAATCCACCTGTCATCAGAAGTAATAATCATCATTTGTGCAGTGCAGAGGGTGACATGGTAACAGTGCTAGTGCTGATGGTAGGATTACTGCTGTAATTATTCATTTCTCTTGTGTATTACTCCCTTAATGCTGTTCTAAAACTTCACTCTGGAGTCCCACCTTTTTGTTATTTAACTTTTAAACTTTCCTGTCATTTTAAATAGTAACACTACTGTCCCTTGTGATATTTCCACTACTTACATTATGCTCCCTGACTTGTCATACACTTTGTCACTTAAGGATAGTGTGGGTGATGGTGCCCCTGACCATGAGGAAGTGCTAGCACATGAGCTTGACAGTGACTTGCTGTGATGATGTGACTTACTGCATGCAAGTGATCTTACAGATACTGATGTCACACAGCTTTATGACGAAGACCTCAAATGAGATGTTCTGCTATGTGTAGATAAAGGCTGGTGAGGTCTGCTTGCCTTCTTTTGTATTACATCATCCCCACTTTTTCCAGTACTTTCCTGAGAGTCATGCTGTGTGTGATCTATTCTTCCCCCTCATGTCTGGACATACCCCATCTTTGTCCTCATACACCACTGTTTCTCGCTAGAGTCTGTTAGGTCCTAACTAGCGTGTGCATTGAGATGGCTGCTCTGTGTGCCATCATACTGTGCTTGAGTGTGATCATGGCATCACCTCTGTTCTTTACCTTTTCACTACTGATCAAAATCTTCACGTGCACTACTCAATACTCTGACCATCTCTAGCTGACTCGCTCTGTGGCGGTGGACTTGGCCTGAACAATATCCTGGAACATCGACTACTGGGCAGCCAAGACGTTTCCTGTGTCTTGAGCTAGCTGTAATACATGCCTTCACCAGACACCCTTTTGCACATGCTTTACAATGGATACTGCTACCTCTGAGTTTGTATTACCTTCATAAATGTGTTCTCCCAGGTCAGCACACATCAGTATTGAGCTTTGTGGGGTCCATTCCTATACTACCTGCAATGTAATGTCCTCATCTGGTTCAGTGTGGGAGCCTATGTCACTGCCTTCAGAATTATCCACTTGCTATGGGGTGTGTGATCCTGCTGTTTACATTTGGTAGCTGTGTCATAAATATACATACTAAGGTATTAGCATCAGCAGCACTCATTCTATTGTCAACACCTTATAACTGTGCTGGTGCAGAGGAACTGCTCGTTTCTGCTGCTGACGTTCTTGAAGGAATAAATGATGACATTCTTACCGAGCCCTTGGTCCACAGTAATGAATTCTGTATAAGCAGGTGTGAAGCACACTTACCATGCAAATCCTGTCCACTTTTCTTTGGGGCAGAAATGGAGGGAGCACTTTTTGATGAGATTCATGTGTTACATGTACCAAGTTATCCTGTGCAGTATTCTTCACTGTGTGATTTTGCCACTGGTGATGCACTAACCTTCCTGACTGGATGACTGGGGCAGCTGCTGAGGGGGGGTAATTGCCAGGGAGTACACCACTTCTGATAATGCTGGTGATATCCTCTTCAGTGCTGCAATCATATCCCTGTATGGAGATGAGTTAAAGGTTTAAGTGTAGGAGGTCTCCCACTGGTGTGGTTATGGTCAATTGTGTTCTGCCTAGCCTCTGATCTGGCCCTTTCCCACCATGTTATTGGTCATCTTTTTGCACTACATTAATGTACAGCTCCTCCTCTCAACCCTGTTTATAACCAAAACCACCTGGTTCCATACCTTAGCATCTTTGCTTGATTTGCCACCCCCCCCCCTTTACCGAAAAGCCATATACCATATGGTCTGAGATCCCCCACGAAGATGGGGTTCCCTTCAGTGCTGAAATGGTCTTTCCCTGTCTGGATCCCTGCTGATGCAGAAGCATTCCCCTGAATCAACATATGTGACTGATCCTAAAGAAGCAACATTTACAGAAGTGAAACACTCATCAAACCAGCAACACAGCACTAAAAGCATCACTCACACTCAATGTATTAGTACACATTGGCAGTCCTGACACCCAAGTCCCTTGTAAAGTATGCTAGCAGCAACATAAAGAAAGAAAAAAGGAACAAAAGAATCCTGACACCCAAGTCCAAAGCAACAACTTGTTAGCATTAACTTAAGGAATCAATGCTACAACTGTAGTACTTTAACATGCAATATCATAACGTCACACAACATTCCTAAATGAATAAAAAGAAGCAGGCTTCTACACATATTTTAATTAAGTGAAGTGTAAACCCCTTTACCCAAACATCAGTCATATTGAATGATTTTAGAGAAGCTGTCCAACATCAGCTATACATCAATGCACCTGTACAAGCATTAGTCATTTCCAACAGTTGAGGCTGCAACTTAGGTCCTGTAGATATCCTGACATGGCGCAGCCTTAAGCTGCAAAAGGCATGATCTTTGGTTCCCGGTCAATGGTATGGTTGAGCAGGTAGTGGAGAGTGACCTTTGGCCCATGCAGAACCTCCTTCAGTGAGTGCAAGACTTGCTACCCTGGTCAGCTCTAGCCATCAAGCCAAAAGAGGCCTCCAAATCCACATCATCAGGGTCTTCCTGTACAGGTTCATTAGGCAGTAGGACCAGAGTGATTATGGTAGCTTGTATAGACTACTTGTTCATGCAAGAATTTATTGTAGTTACAGATGGGGAATACTCTGTTCTGGGGCTAAGGACATTAAATCCTGCTTACAACTTACATCTCATATATAACATATGCAGATAGCATAAGTTCATAAAAATCACACTTTAAGTTAGTGCTTTCACTTAAAATATGCTACTGAACGGCTTTGTCCATGGTTCCAAACCAGACCACATCTGACCACTACAGAACTGTTAGCAAAAGCTCCGTCTGTTTTACTGGAAACAGTAATATAAACAATTAAGAAGCATTACAGCAAATGGTATAACCATAGTTTTTATACATAAAATACTGTGAAGTACATAAATTAGTGTCAGAATACATCTGAAAGTGAAGCAGGTAAGGAAAAGTCCCCAAGTTCACTTACTTCACACACACCTACATTAACATGTCACCAACAGCCAATTTGCTTTCAATCAAGTATCCATAAACTAGCTATTGATTGGCTATTAACAAAAATGCTTTAGTGATTGGGGCTTCAGCTGTTAAGCATATGCATTTCTCGATTTGGATGCTGGACAAGGACAGGGATACTGTCAGCTGCCTTTTGCATGCTGGGATCACTGACATTACGAGGCCTTCAGGACCCTATCCTGAGACACGTATGACTGCAGCGTGGTAGTGGCCCATGTGGGGAGTGCATGATCTGTAGTGCAAAACTCTGAGGGTCAAGCAGAAGGGCACGTCAGAACATTTGGTACTTTCTATGCACATGACAGGTTTGGGCAAGACTGATCCTGAACAGAATCCTTCCAATGCCTAGGTATAAACAGAAGACAATTGGTTTAAAAGTTGTCTTAATAGCTGGTTATCTCAAAGGTTTTCAATATATATCAATCTGGGATGCAATGACTAGTAGACCTACTTGTTTGCTATGGATTACCTGCATCTCTCATTCAAGAGTTTCTGCACATTGGCAAAAGCCTTTGCTGCCCATAGTCCCTTTTTTAAGAACTATGGCAAATGGACATCCTGACTTAACAAATTCATCAAATCCTAAGTTGGATCACATTAAGATGGCTCTTCTCAACAAAAGAAGCTTCAATAGCAAATTCCCCAGTTTTGAGGCTCTCCTGCATTTGAACCATGTCCATTTATGTACAGTTACAACTTGATTTAACTGTAAAGAAAGCACTTCTCTGCCTGGGTTTTGCCCCCTTCCATGCCTTCAGGTCTGATCGCAATTGCAGTGGTGTCTCCATATATGTCAGTGACCACGTCTCACCTAGATTGATACCTACAGACCCAGAAATTGAGTTCCTAGAACTTCAGTTTACAATGGAAGCTTCCAGCATGCTACAGAACACCTCCCTCCATGATCATGTTAGAGTCCTGGAAGTTTTTAAAGAAACTCCTATAAGCAACAATTACCCTGTCATATACGCTGCAGCACCTGTGCCTCTGGGGTATGGATTTGATAAACAGAATTACCTAGACCAAATAGTTAGCAACCTGACTAGAGGCCAAAATATTCTTGATCTCGACATCACAAAAATTACCTCCACCTGTTTCAATCTTCTAGTCTCGCCTTCACTGATTAAGCTGGACCACAAATGTGTGACATTTACTGTCATCGCCACCACACCCCTTGCAACTATCTCTGTATTTAAAAAGTCAAAAGGGCAAATCTTATACAATTATGTGATTAAGTCACTACATTTACTTATGAAATCACCACTGTTTGTTCAGGTTTTTGTTTTTCTTAATGAAATCGTCACTGTTGACCCTGACACAGCAGCCAGCTTCACTAAGGAGTTTTATGCACACAGAAAAAGCATACATCCAGCAGTCCTAGAGACAAATACACTGGGAAATTTAAAAACAACCAACATAAACAAACTTCATAACAAGAGAAAGAAATGTACAGTAAGGAGAGAACTTCTCAGAAGTAGGAGAGTATAAAAAATATTAACACG
The DNA here is from genome assembly GCF_019279795.1 of Protopterus annectens. Taxonomy (NCBI): domain Eukaryota; kingdom Metazoa; phylum Chordata; order Ceratodontiformes; family Protopteridae; genus Protopterus; species Protopterus annectens. The sequence continues at coordinate 842,735,273 of NC_056731.1, forward strand.
AAACTGAAAATCATCCCATGAATGTGGATTAACTTCTAAAATGAAGAATACCTGTAAATGGGCATGCCTTTGTTGACAGTTGAACATCGAGCTGGCACCTCGGCGTTAGTGAAAAGTCTACTGCCAATCATTAGCGAACCGGAGTTCCGCTGTGGCGACCCCTAACCAGGAAAAGACGAAAGACAAACAACAACAACGACCTACATGCTCTTCTTTAGCTATATATTAGAAAACTAAGTAACACTCAATGTGGTTCTAAACTTTCCCTAAATGTGGCTCTCTCTCTCTCTGACACCAATGACATTGCAAACATACTAGCAAAAAGGTTCACAGCAAACTTCACCCCAATACCCCTATTCAGACAGCACTCCTTCATTAATCCTTCATAACTCCTATTGTCACTAAGGAACATGCTCCTAAGGTGTTGTCAAAGATCAAAAACACGTCTTCCATGTGTCCTGATAACAATCCTGGGTTATTAATAAACAGCATAAACAGGTTCTTGCTGAACGTCTCCTTAAAAGTGTTTACTTAACTACAGCTTAGCCACAAATAATGTTCCAGAATCCAGGACAGTTCTGAGGTGCAATCATTGACAGATTAATGTTATGAGTCTGATCTGAAAAGCTATAGAGTCTATCACAACCAGACTCATTAATTATAACATCAAGAATCTTATTAGACTTGACCCACAACAGTTTAGCTTGGTCAAGGGAAGATTATGCCTGTTAAATCTCAGCTTCTTTCAGAGAATCACTCATGATGTCAACAGTGATTGAACTGTATACACAACTGATCTCAATCAGATCAAAACATTCAATATCATGAGTTAAGCCAGAACTGTACAGAAACTATTCATGTAAAACATACATCGTTATGTAGTAAAATTAATACAAACTTTAGAAAGATAGAACCCACATAATGTATCTTGCTTTTTTACATGTTGCCAACTACAAACTGGATGAGGTTATACATGGCTAAGTCCAACTCAATGATGTTGAACCACGTGATCACGGTTTTCCACAGAAAATTACTGCTGCCGCAGTTTGTAAGTTGTACCAACAGTCATTTGTTTGTTTTCACAGCAATCCCTTTTCTTTGTATAGGTGTCCAAATGGATTTTGGAATTGATGGTCCACAGAACTCCGGGCTTAAATGACTGTGTACCTTTAAAACCAGCCTTGCAGAAAAGGCGGGCTTTTTACTAACTCTCATTGGTTGACATGTATTTTAAATATCAGGAAGTGTTTTTGGTATGTGATCTGATGAAGGGTTTTAACCCGAAAGCGCTTGTCAGTGGATATTTATTTTGTTGGAGTTTCTTACCAGTTTTGGATACAACTTTTTGTGTATTTTAATAAAGCAGTGGAACATCCAGCGGAGTCTCACCTTTTCTTTCATTGTACGTGCTTTTTTACATGCAAGAAGTTTTACGAATATGATAAAGCAGTGTTATCTTTAGAGGATGAGGAAATTTTAACAAGCTAAGTCAGATATTTTCACATAAACTGCATATAAAAGATAGCGTGGAAACAACCCATTAACAAAATTTACAAAATATGATTTTTTTTTCTTCTCTCAAAGGGAAATGATATCTTTGCTAGGCAGGCAATAATTTTTATAACATAATATAATAAAAAAGACATAGGCCAGGGATTGTGGTAGCTGAATGCAGAATGAATTCTTATAATTTAAGCTGTTTTATGGCAATGGCCAATAAGGTTTGTAAATGTATATGGTACTCTAATCCCGCGAGAGGGAATATTTCCCTTTCTATGTACTAATAAGGAAATAAAAGCAGGAAAGGGTTTTAATACTGATGTGGTTAACAGCACAGAGCAAGTATGAAAGTGAGTGGAGATGCAGGAATGATAAGGGATGGTCTAGGGGAAAACCAGATGAATTTAGACACCGCCAGTAATATTAAGGTTATCTTTACATCACAAAGTCATATGGCAGTTATCAATCACTTCCACATTTCAAAAAACTTTACTACACAATTTATGGCACTTCAGTACAAAGGTTGTGTTGGCATGCAAAGATGACAATGGGTTTTGAGACTGGGGATTTTTTGGTTAAAATAGCTTCTTAAGATTTTGTTAAGAATTACTAAGAAGCTATGGAATTATGTGGATGGTGAGGAAACCTTGCAAAAGGTTTATGATTCGTTTTAGAATGGGGATGTGTTTTAAAGCTAAGTTTACCTCACTTGGCTAATATTTATAAGGAAAAAAGCCACGATGTTATAACAGTAGTTATATGAAGTGTAAGTTGCAAGTTACAGAAGTTACACAATATGGATCAGAATTGCAACAAACAAAAATGAAATAAATAAATAGATAAAAAAACAAGCTATACATGTATCTTCAGAAGAAGCTATAGTAACAGATGTGTGCAAAGAAGGCTCTAATTTAAAGAGTTGCAAAGAAAGCTACAGGGCAGGTTTTAGGGGAAAACAAAAAAAATGTATGTATGGAATGTTGAAGAAATGTAGTAGGACAAGAGTTAAGCTCACAAAAAGAAACAAATGTGATAGATAATTATTTCTGCAACTTATTTGTTTAAAATAACACTACAGAAAGCAAGAGTTGGATGATGTAAGAACTACTGATGTGTTGATGACAATGAGACAAATACACAAATAAAAAGTTTACTTAGTAGAAGGCAGCACCGCTGAATGCAGTACCAACAGAAGCAAGTTTGTGTAGGTAGATGAAGGTACTTTTGTACAGATTGTTTAAGGAGTTCAGAGGCAAATAAAAAAATGAGGGTCAGACTTCTGGCCGACATAGTGGTGCAACGGTAGCTT
>NC_056731.1:842743081-842828081 GCF_019279795.1 Protopterus annectens
GATGATGTGGTTGTCGGTGTTGTGTGGTTTCGGCTATGTCAGGTAGAACCATATATATATATATATATATATATATAGATATAGATATAGATATACACACACACACATAGATAATGAATAGTGATAGACTATTGAGATGGACAGTCCTTTTCAGAAGAGCACAGTGCTTTAGTGCGCATCACATTCATGACCTTTGAGTCTGGGGAGGACCCTAGTTGTAATTATGTAAACCAGAAGGACAAACAAGATGGGATTCGTAATAAAGAAGGAACCTGACCCTTCAGAGGAAAGGCCATCTGGACTTACTGCTGCCTAAACTGAAGGTGGAGGTGTGTTTTTGTTCCCAGTTGCCAGAACTGAGAAAACAGTTACTCTGCCATCTAGAAGTCTCTGTAAGTAATTTTGTTAATGACCCTGTATAAGTCCTGTTTTGAAAAATAACACTGCACTAAGCGGTAAAACATTTGTTGTACTGTGTAAAACCCTGCCTGAAAGATGAAATTATTTATACTGGATTTCAGAATGATTTGTTTGATAACTGCATTTATTTTCTTAACTTAAAAATCATATTTATTGAGAAATAAAGTCATAAATTTGGCTACAGAGATTGCTTTGTCAGAAACCATTCTCCATACAATTCCCTTATCTTCCATGGCTCCAAACGTAAGACACAAGTCACCTCTCAGTAACTTGCAGGTTATGGAGTATAAGGAGAGTCATGCAAATCTATCAAGATACTTGAAGGGTGTAAGACCTTTAAATTTCTTGGCTGGAACTCTTTGGAGCCTTTTCAGCTGAGCGACATGCTTGGACTTGTACATTCAAACAGGGGGCATTCTGTTCAATTATGGGTCTGATAAGAACATAGTACAGTGATATGAGGACTTCTTTGGATCTTGAAGATATTCTCTTCATATTGACTGGGCCAGAAAGAAGAATTTCCAGACTATTGTGGAACATGATGATCGAATGAGTCAGAATTATCCACATAAGTATCTAAGTCTTTCATGAATGTGTCTGTCTGATGAGAAGTTACATTTATAACATATGTGGTGGGAGCAACGTTTCTGACAAAAGCTACTATACTGCACTTTTTTCATTCAGTTTGAGTCTATTTTTGATATACCATCTATGTGCATACTCCAGCCCATGCTAAAGCTACTTTGTATCAGTAGATGAGTGGATAAGTGCCTGATTTGTGGTCATCAGCAAACTTGGTCAACCACACTTCTGGGATATTAGCTTGGTTCTCTGCAAAAATAAATGTCAAACAGGAGAGGGTCCAAAACTGATCCCTGTGGCATTCCATTAATTAAAATTTTACAGTCAGAGAGGGAACCAGCAACTTTCATAACTTGGGATGTGCTGAAAAGGCATCAGACAATGTATTGGTTTACATTGTTTGTTTAACTTCTCAATAATATCAGAAAACGGGGGACAGTGTTAAAAGTCATAGCCAGGTCAAGGTACTCAGTGTGCATAGAAAGACCACTTTCAACAGTCCCTGTAACTTTTTCAAAGAAATATTGTAACTTATTATTCTGTATCAGAGTATAAATCATAATAAGCACTGAGTCCAATATCATGGTTACAAAACATGACTAAATATACAACACAGAGGACTGATTTGCTTAGCCAATTAACAACAATCCCCTAGTAAAACGTATGAAACAAAATCATTTCCCAGCAGTCTCTAAAAAATGAAAGTTGATGTATTCTGTTTGTATCTTAATAAATTCAATATTATTAATAATTTACAGTGTGAAATATTTGTAAAATTACACTGGAAACATACAATGAATTATACAACTATTCTGTCTGGCAGTACACAATGAATTACTAATAGTAAATGGCTGACCCAGCATTTCTTGTACACAAGTATAAAATAGATGTGTCAGAATGAAATTCTGAACTCGTGAGTAGAATATTAGAGTAAGACTACCCCATGCAGGCTTTAAAACAAGGTGATTGACACTGCTTACTGAATGTGCAAAAACATGGACATTAAGTACATCTGATATTTTAATTGTTGCAGAAACAATGGAAAACTGAACATGTTTCTCAGTTACACTGAGCAATTCAGACAGTACTGAACAGGCAGTTATTTCCATTGTAATATAATTAAATATCGTAATATAATATTAAATATTAAAGTCAGTTCAAAATATTATATTACTTTGCTGCACTGGTGTGTTAAAATGAACTTATGTTGTATTAATGGCTGGCCTTTGTTTTTATACAGTGAAATTCTGCAAGACAGCTACTTGTTGTTTTCAACATTAATGTAAACAGATATCACAGATTGTTAAATAATACTACTAGCTAAGGTTTAAGGTTATGGTTAGAAAACCCATTGGAAGAAAAATATTCCAATGCAGGAATAAAACTTTTCACATTTAACTCTTAATTAAAATAATTGGCTACAGTTCGCAAAATAGTAACCTAAGTTATTATATAAAATTATGTATGTATTAATGAAAATATAAAAGCTGCATAAATTAAATCATAAAATAATGTGAGGCAATTAGATTTCAGACTGAATTCTGAATAAAGTTTAGGGTACGTAATAAATTAACCTTATGTTGTAAAAAGTAGTTAAACTGTTTTCTAAACAAACAAAATCAAGGTCATCTAAAAGCACTATCAACATATAAACACATTAATAGTTTACTTTCACGAGAAACACTGATAAATGAATTTATGAAGCTAGTTTTAGTTAATTTAAAACATAGTTTAAGGATACAAGTTACAAAGTCATAGAAATTAACTTTCATAGAAACAATAAAATGCTAAACAGACCTCTCAAATGTCCCTGTATGGCAGAACATACCTATTTTTAAGGCCTGATTTACACCTGTGCATGATGTCCCTATTTTCCAGCTTGTATTAGTCATTCACACAATTTTCTGAATCTTGTCAGTACACATGCTTTTTGAAGCTGTCTAGTACATAGAAATGTACACTAAATGACCAACATGTTACAGATAATGATATGTTAAAGAAAGAGGGCACACATCTTACATCTACAATTTTCAGAAGCAAAAATAAATTATATTGTGTGGTAGAATTTTGCAGTTCAGTTCACAAAAGTCATTATTTTTTAAAAGATGTTTTTTGAGTAGAATCTACATTCTTAATGGAAGCACAGAGATTTATGTGCAATTTGGTATTGAAATTTTATGCTAACTAAAGGTTAGGATTTTTGGTTGGATGTACCGGTTTTCAATATCTGCAAGCAAAGAAGTATGGTGCTGAGAAGTTAATAAAGAGGTATGGTAAAACCATTGACTAATACATAAATTAAAACAATAAATAAATAAATGAAAGGTACTGGAACAAAACTGCCTGAGGGAAAAAAGTACTGATTATCTTATTCCTAAGCATAACTGGCATTTAATGTCTTATTTTATAAGGATACCAACAAGTACTATAAAGATAAAGCTTCATGTTTAAGTGGTCAGGTACATTTCCTGAGGAAAAAAGTATTGAGTTCTTTACTCCTAAGCATACCTCGCATTTACTGTGTTACTTTATAAGGATACCATATAAAGGCAAACTTTCAAGTTTCAGTGGTCAAGTACAAGCTTTATTAACCACCAAATCTTAACTCAAAAGGTTATATTGGTGACCTTTGCTAGAATGATGAACACACAATCCTCAGACAGAACAAAAATGCTGCAGTTTATGAGAGCAGTACTTTCTATGTTGCCTACAGTTTTAATTTTATTTTTCACCTACAACACTGTACTTTAGAAAAACTGTATGAACTTTCTAAAGTTTTGCAATTATGTAAACTTAGCACTCTATCAAATTTAAATTGTTTAACTTAAGTCTGCTGGCACTGTATACCGCCTCAGAGCCCAGGTCATGGATAAAAGGATCTCTGGAGCAGTCCATCTACCCATTTCCCAATAGTAAATACATTGAATACTTACCCACCTTCATGATAAAGAACATGAAGAATTTATAGGGAACATACTTGTTAATCCAATTCAAAGTTGCAGGGGAAACCGACCTTATCCTTTTACATAGGGAGCACAAGACAGAAAAAACATTTTTTTTTTTTATATGGCAAATTTATCACACTGAGTGAAATGCAATCCAACGTATCCTACAGTAAAGTGTGTTAACAAAGGCAATATGCAGCAGATAAAAGAACAACAGTCAGTAAGACTTAACAATAAACAGCAAAAACATTCATAACTAAACATACAAATAAGTTAAGCATGCTGCATTCTAACTTGGATAATTGGACAAGCCAAATTTTACAATCAGTACTTTTAGAATAAACATTATAGTACAATCAGCATCCTTCCAATCAATAAATGTACACAATGTTTCAAATGTCCAGAAAGTCCAGCTTTGGTGCTGCACTGCGATTCCATCCAGGATAAATCCAACAGCAGCAAGTGGAGCAATCCATAAGTTCTCCATACTTTCTCCATATTAACACAAAATAGGCTATATGGCTGGTAGCATCATCCACAAAGTGTGACAAAACAAGAAAAAAAGTAATTTAAATGGTGTAGAGAGTCCAGGATGGGAAGAAAACAGGGAGCACTGAGTGAGCAGAAAGTAGGGGGTGTTTTTGCCTAGGGATCCATTTCACCTAATGCTAGGTCTGCTAAAATGGTACAGGATCCATTTACACTAGTAATTTCAGTTTTTGCATTGAGTTCAGCTATCTGAGGGTCAGACACAGCATACAACAAGCTTCACAGCCTGGGTAATAATTCTCAGCTCTAGCTTAAAAGACTTCCACAAAGTAGATATTGGGATTTTTCCTAGGTTAAGGTTTTACTAAGGAAAGACCAACTTTTCAAGTCTTTCAATATATGTGGGTTTTCTCTCCATGGTTTAAAACTTACTTTTCAGAAAAAATGTCTGCAGGAACACACACACCAATTATCTGTCAAAGGGCATGCCATTATAGGTTCATAGGTATTTACTAGGCCAATAACCACAAGGGACTTTTTAAGCCTAGCCCTGCTTCCAAAAATTGAGTTATGAAGTACAAACTACATTAAGCCAAATGTCAGTTCTGTTCTGGGACATGCCAGCAGAGGTAGAACATGAGAAGTCAGGTTCCTATGAGTACATAACCCTCCACAAACCTATTAAATGAAAAATTCCCGGCCATTCTCTAAATACCAATTAAGCTTTACTGGACTTCTCAAGAGTTGGGGAAGGACTTGTTCAACATACTATGATCCACAACAGTAAAATCTCCCCAGAAAGTACCTAGAGGCTCTCCCTATTTAATACCAACAATTTACTGAAAAAAAACATTGCAAAATACATATTATTATATGCATCTGGGATATGCTTTCAAAAAAATATCGAAAAACCTAGGATTACCTATCTACATTGGAGTCATACAGAATATCAAAATTCATTATAATTGTGTTACACTTAATACGAAATGAGAAATTTGTTGTGGGTGTGTTAATTTTGGGATGTTTTTATTGGTTTATGTTAGAAGGTGGGTTTGATGTGTAGAAAATGATTGGATAGTTATGTATTTAAATGCCTATTCATTTTATCAATGGTATCTGATGACATTCTAATAGTCTTGGAGGGACAAAATCCTGTACGATTCATTAAAAGGATAATCTGTTCATTATATGTGCCTACTGACTGGCTTTTAACTTGGTTTTCTTTGTGGACATTAAAGTTTTTTACTACTTTGCCGACTGCACCTGTTTTTCTTTGGATATTCGTATTTGAAGTGTATTCGTGAGTTTATCAGTCATACAAAATAGCCAAAACATATCTGCCCAGTGGTGTGTCTACCGTGGCTGCAAACCTTTTGTCCACATCATGCTCTATCAGCAGCCATCCCAAATGCTGATGAATTAGAATAGTTACCCCTCTATTGGGAGATGTACAAAATCTTTACTTTAAATTTCTAACCACAATCTCTCTATGCATCTTCGGACATACACCACCACCTTCAGCTATCAGTAAATAATGTCAGCAAAAGAAGGTATTAAAAGAAAGGAGGAGTCACCCGGGCTGCTCCTGGGGCAAGCTGTTAGGGAGTGCAATCAACACTGGAGGAGGAGTGCTGATCAGTCCCTGCAGGCAGTATCGGAAATCATTTAAGCAGCAGTGATTGACACTGCGGCTGCATAAATGACAATCACTCAGTCTTTGTGCATTTGGAACCGAGTGCTACTAGTATGGCTCTTTACTACAAGGTATCAAAGTTGTTTAAGCTAGTTTAGCAACATCTATTATGTAAATATCCTGATGAAATTTTTTGACAGTCAATGACCTGATGTTGTTGGCTAGTCATTTAGTTGAATCCACCGGGCCTTTATATCAATAACGGATTCTCTAGGTTCTTTCAAATTCGTGTTCATTATTTTACTAATGCTGTCCATCCACCTTAGCCTCTGCTGCCCCTTCTTTTTCTGCCTTTAGCTTTTCCCATCATCATAATCCAGTGAATTCTTATCATTGTATTATGTGGCCGAAGTATCCGAGTTTTAGTTTTACAATCAAACTTTCCAGTGAATAGCTCTGATTTATTTCCTTAAGTATCAACTGATTTGATCTTCTTGCAGTCCATGCAATTTTCATTTTTTCTCAGTACCACAGTTAAAAAGTATCATCTTTCTGGTGCACAGTATTAGTTACAGTCCAACTCTCACAGCCATATGTTACTACTTGTGTGGCTTGGTGAGGCTAATTCAAGTTATTTTTTGAAATGGCTTGCAGTATACATGCTTTCTGATTAGAAGTGAATGCTTATGCAAGAAATAACAGCAAAGAATGGGTGAGCTTACCAATGCATTAACGGATCACAAGTCTGATCAATTTACAAAAACAGTGTTTGTGAAAAAGAGGAAAAACATTGCCAGTTATAAAGCACCCCAAATGCACTTTTGTTTTCCTGAACACAGTTTTGTAATTTGTCCGTGGTATAAGGCTTGGACATATAATCAACACCACACAACATATGGGTTTTCATTCTAAAGGAAGTTTGCTATACTTAAAGAAAGGTAGAAAGACACTTGCCTATCACCCAAGTCAAAAGAGCAATATGACAAGAATAAAAATTCTTGTAGATAAACACATCATGTGATTAACCACCACAAAAGTGCTTTTGTCTTTACTGCCATGGATACTGACTAGACTCCAGAGTCTTGTCTCTACTGCCATGGATATTGACTAGAGTCCAGAGTCAGCAAATATCTATAGACTGCCTGCCACTGTCACATTTAGAACACAGAGCTCATAAATGTAGCAGATAATCTTTACCTACCAACACACTCTCTAGACATGTTAACAACTTTGTTTATACATTATGCTCAAAGCTGACATAAAAAAAGATGACTTCCAATTAAATGAAAATATAAACACAACTAGCATATTTAGCTCTAGTCAGTTACTGAAAGACAAAATAAAGGCCACTATTATGTCACTCTTTATAGTCACAGTAATATAATGTATATCCCCAAAATACACAAGAAAATTTACTCACAAGCTGACAAAAAGATGCCAAAAACCATATAAACATACTTAACAATAAAAAATTATTTACATGGCCACAGCACAAGTCTGCACATAAAAGACTTCCTGTGTTCAAAATGCAAAGCAAAGGATTTCAAAATACGCTACACACAAAAAATTGAAATATCTTCTCAGCACACCCGGAAATCGGACTTACATATACTTCCAAGATGCCATTGCTTGGAATACTCCCTTTTCTCCATGGCATGGTGATCTCAAGAGTTGATTTTTTATACATACATACATATATATATATATATATATATATATATATATATATATATATATAAGTTCGGGGGGGGGGTATTTCACTCTTCTCCTGCATTTTCAGTCTTTTTTTTTTTTTTTGGCCTGTCAGCACTAGGCATTTTGAGTGCCCCCGTTTTAATAGGGAGCCATGTAAGCAATTATAATCTTAATATTACTTGGGTTACACTAGAAAATAAGAAGATTCAGGGGCACAGAGAATAGCTGAATCAAACTGAGTTAAAATGTTTGCAACAGAAATGCTTAAATGGAGACATGAGCTAGGGGCGTTGCTGTAGTATTTGTATTACAATAAACTATGGCTATGTTTTGCTTATAAAAACAAGATGAATGGCAAGAAGTTAAATAGGAAAATTTGATAAAAGCATAAACTGTACAGCTTGAAATATTTAAGATATATATTTAACAGTGGGTGAGTAATTAGCGCCACTGGGGTTAATAATTATGGTCCTGAATTTAAGAACCTTCTTGATAACTGACAGAATCTGTTTTTTTTTTTTGTTTGTGAGTTTGTGTGACATTCCCCCTCTAGTCCAGTAATAAAGGAGCCTGAATGCTGAACACTGACATCAGTTTATAGGTAGGTACTAGGCTATCCACCCGAGGGCATTTATAAGCCTTGCCAGAATGTGTCAGCTTTCGCCACCGCATTGATTAACTGATCCTCTGTCAAGCAGAGCCAATGAAGTGATCCCAGGGGTGTATTTTCTGTTACCCATCCACTCGTCCAGGTTTCTCTTGAAGAGTGTTAGTGAGGGGCTCTACCTGATGCAATTTGGAATTTTGTTCCAAAGCATGGGGAGTCTCTGTGACAGGAATCTATCTCTCCAGCATGTTCTATTTATCGTTGTGGTGAGGTTTAGCTCACTAGAGCGTGTGGCTCACAGTGACTTGGATTTCTTTACGTGGAGCATGTCCATCAATTCTGAGTTGGACATGGCTTTGTATGTCAAGCAGAGATCACCTCTGAGTAAGCAACATGCCCCTGAGCACAGCCGGAGTTTTCTCAGTCAGGCTGCATAGGACATATGTTTGAGGCCAGTAATCCTCTTGGTGAGGTACTTTTGTGGTCTTTCCAGCTGTTGGAAGTGTCTTGTGAGGTATATCCCAAATGGGGCATTGTACTCTATGATGGGTCTAATGAGTGATGAGTAGAGGGGCACTATAACGTCTTTATTTCTAGATGTGAACCCTTTAGTAATTAGATGGGCCACATAGAAGGATTTCCTAACTACTTTGGCAATATGATTGTCAAAGGAGAGATTACTATCTACCTAGGTCCCCAGATCTCTTATTACCTCTTCTGTATTACGGGGGCTGCCACCTATGTGGTAATTCATGGGTGTTTTGTTTTTGTCAAATGGGATGACTAAGCATTTTTGGCATTTAGCTTGAGGCCATGACTTTGACACCAGGTGTCCATCTCAGTAAGGCCATTTTGGAGGATGTCCGTGTCAGCCGGAGAGTCAATTATGGCTCCCAGTTTGCAGTCATTGGTGAACTTGGTTAGCCATAGTCCTCCTGTGTTTGTCTGTACTTCTGAGAAGTATATGCCAAACAGTAGGGGTCCCAGGACCGAGCCTTGTGGGACACCACTTGTGACTGGTTTAGAGTCGAACCTGAAGCCTGCTATTCTTATCGTGTGAGCTCTGTCTGTAAGCCAGTTGGCAACCCATCTTGTGACGTAGGGCTTTATGTTCAGGCTGGTGAATTTTTCTGTAATACCCGAGTGGGGAATGGTGTCGAAAGCCTTGGCGAGGTCAAGATAGGTTGTGTGAACCACCTTTCTCTCGTCTATGGCCTTAGTGACTGTCTCAAAGAAGTCAACCAGGTTTAGTAGGCATGATCTGACCTTAAAGCCAAACTGGGTCGGGTCAAGTGTTTGGAGGTTCCCAATTTCTTTGTTAAGGAGTTCCATGATGATGCACTTCATAGCCTTGCAGACCAGGCTAGTCAGGTTTATGGGGCAATAGTTTCCAGGGTCAGTTGTGACCCCTCCTTTGTGGAGAGGAATAACTGTTGCAGTGGGCCATTCTATGGGCATGTAGCCTGTGGAGAGGCTGAGGATGAACAGCATGTTTAGGTTGGGGGTTAGTTTGTTCTGTAGTTCGTGCAAGACGTAGCCTGAGACACCATCTGGTCCCATTGATGCTGTGTTTTTTGGCTTTTGAAAGGGCTGTTTTCACCTGTGTGTCTGTGATTTTTGGGACACTACACCTTTCCGGTATTGTTGTAGGCCCTTTTGGAGGTGAGAGGGGGGTGAAGTTTGCACTGAATCTATCTGCCAGGATGTTGGTGATATCAGTAGGTTCAGTATATTTTGTGCTATTTTGCACTAGTTCAGTGCATATCTGTGAGTTGCCACTCAGATTCTTAACATAGCTAAAGAAGGCTTTATGGTTATCTTTTGAATCCTTGGCTATTTTCCTTTCGAAGTTAGCCTTGGATGACTTCATGAGGGACCTTAGTTTCTTACTGATACTGATCAGGGATGTCTTTCCTTCTTGGGGGATTTGCTTTTTTTCTGAACTAGTTTCCTCCTTCTATTGTACAGCCTGTTTACTGCAGGGATCCACCAAACTAGTTTCCTTCTCTTAGAGGAGTGAGTCTTGGTTGTGCTAGGGATGGCATGATCCATGCATTCTTGTAGGTGCTCATAGAGTGCATTTGTAAAGGTTTCTGCGTCTTGGGTAGCGTTATCCTTTAGCGTGGGGGCTGTGAAACTTACCACCTCTGTCTTAAGTAAGGTGAAGTTTGCTTTAGAAAAGGTTTTTACTGTGGTTTCCTTAGTTGGGGGTGGTGGTGGAGTGTGGACATCCAGAGTGATTAGTTTATGGTCTGAGGGCAGCATTATTCTTTAGCATGGGGGCTGTGAAACTTACCACCTCTGTCTTAAGTAAGGTGAAGTTTGCTTTAGAAAAGTTTTTTTTACTGTGGTTTCCTTAGTTGGGGGTAGTGGTGGGGTGTGGACATCCAGAGTGATTAGTTTATGATCTGATCTAACCAGTAACGGATTGACCTCCGGTGTGGAACACCTGTTGCCCATGTTGGTGATGACCAGGTCCAATATGTATTCACCTCTAGTAGGGGAGTTTACCAGTTGATCCAGGGCATTTGAGTTGATGAATTCCAGGAAACGCTGGGCCAGGGAATTTGTACTCGAGTAGTTTTCCCAGTAAATGGTAGGGTAATTGAAATCGCCCAATATCAGGGTGTTCGGTAGGACCTTCATGTTTTCCAGTGTCTCCAGAAAGGTGGAGTGGTGGTCCTGGGTCATGGAGGGTGATCTGTAGCAGGTCACAATTTGCATTGCAGATTTGCCCGATGTTAGTTGCACATGGATGATCTCAGATGTATCATGCTGCACCACTAACCTGGAGGTGTAGGTATCCTTGATGAATATGGATACACCCCCTCATTTTGTGTTTCGGTCCATGTTCTGTGGCCGAAACATGTGGTATGAGTTGTAGCCCGGTAATGCTGGGGTGCTCTCTGGAGCCTTGAACCAGGTTTCAGTTACTGCACAGATGTCGACGTTCTCCATACTGAGCAGTGCTTCGAGCGCGTGCATTTTGAGATTTAAACTCCTGGCATTGAGTAGCATAACCCTCAGTTTTTTGTTAATTGTGCTGTTAACGGAGGTGGGTTTGACTTTTGAGCCTTGCCTAAAAAAGGCACTATGGGGGCAGCAAGAGCCTTGGCCAGTATTCGAAAGCCTAGTGGTGAGAGGTGCAAGCCATCTCTTGTGAAGCAACGCGGCTTGTCGAGCATGTCGTCCCAGGCTGACAGACACTGGATCCACTTTGAATGACAGCAGAAGCTTAGTCAATTGTTGAAATTGATCATTTTTTCTTTATACTGAGGTATCATTCTTGCTGAGGGCAGGATGCTACTCAGGGTCAGGGTCATACCAGCCTGGGCTGCATGATCAGAGAGCTCTTCCATGTCTCTTTTCATGTAGTCCTGGGAGGTAAGTCTCAGGTCATTCACACCAACATGAACAATGACAGAGTCATACTTGTACTTGTTCTGGACTGACCTGAGTGCTTGTGTTATGTGGCAGATTCTGGCTCCCGACAGGCAGCTAACAGTAACCTTCTGCTTGTCCAGCCTAGTGAGTGGGACGTCAGTGTGCCCGACTATAGCATCACCTATTACTACTGTGTTAGGTATGTTATTTCGCCTTAAGGGCTGTGATTGTGTGGCACACTGATTTTGTGTTTTATGTGTTGTCTGGTTTGTGATGGGAAGTGCAGGTTGTTTGGCTGTCAGCTTTGGAGGACTCTGATGCCTTTGTAGGTTTTTATTTAGAGCCTCCGAGTATGATTTTGTGTATTTATGTGTAATTTTTGCCAGTGCTGTTTTAGTAGGTCTGTGTGCGGCTGGAGGTGTGGTGCAAGTGTTAACCTTCTCCTCTTGACTGTCTGTTCCAGTCTTGGGTTGAGACAGCTTAGCTTCCAGTTTGGCTGCATAATTGCATCTCGCGCATATGTTAGTGTTTTGTGGTAGGAGGAGAGGAATTGCATCTCTCGCATATGTTAGTGTTTTGTGGTAGGAGGAGAGGGTTGTCTGTGTACATGAGGCAGTTGTAACATTGCATCAGGACACCCAGATTCACCAGCTGGACTGGAGAGTGCATCTGAAGTTGCCCTTTGGTCATGCCTGAATAGTAGGGTGAGCTGCTTAGTCGCTTGGTTGGTGAGGGGTGAATAAAGAGCCTTGCCCTGCTGGGCAATCAGTGTCAGGGTATATTAGTGCTTGCTATTAGGTCTAAGCAAGTGCTGGCCTGTAAGATGCTTTTTGAGTGCTTAGGCTGAGAGTTAGACTAGTTTCAAGGGAAAAACTGAAGAGACTTAGTGGAGCCGGGAATAATTTAACCATAGCTAACCAGCACTGCCCGGTGCGCAAAACCATGCAAATGTAGTTTTTATAGTAGGGAAATGAAAGAGACAGAAATTAGCCCAAAATGTCTAACAAACTACTAACTTCTGGGCTGGAACCACTCCTCCAGGGACAGATACGTTGTTCAAAGCTCCCCTCTCTCACAGATGAACAGAGAAACTTCCTTCTATCCAAATAAAGTATTGGCAACTCAGAAACTAGTATCACAGCCCTAAATTCAGCACTAGCCTGAAAACTGGACTATACTACCTTAGAAAGGCGGGAAACAAGGAATTTCTTTGTTTTGTTTTTTTTTTTATTTTTTTGAAAAGATAAGGCAAAAACAGTATAAAATACACTTAAAACAGCTTTAAACGACTACAAACTATCAGAAAAGGCTATCGCACTTTAGTGTGTAGCCTACAACAGTTAAACAAATTATTTAAACAAAAAACAACTTTTTAAAAGTGCAGGCAGTCAAATGAGTACAATATGTGAAAAAAACAAACTTTTAAATCACAATAAACACTGGAAAATCTGCGTTTAGGCGGAAAACAGTTAAGTACAGCAAGAAAGTACAGAAAACTGATACTTAATCACTCCAAAGTCTCTTTTCTAAGCTAGAAAGCTTGTATCAGTTTAAGGTTTTCTAGTGCTACCCAGTAGGTTTGTTACAAGAAAGATGGGAAACGAGCGCAGATGTGGTCTTTTAAACCAGAAAGTTGAAAGAGACGGACAAACTATCCAAATGGTCAATAAATTACAATTTCTGGGCCAAGAACCTCTCCTCTCATGGTAGACAGGCTACATAGTGCTTACCATTCCCACTGATAAGCTGGAAGGCTTTCTTCCAACACAGAAAGGCTTGCGGAGCTCAGAAGCTTACCAATAGTCCTGGATACAGCAACTCTGTATCTGGACTAGGCTAGTTACAGGAAAGATGGGAAGCAAGTGTGGCTTTTAAACCAGAATGTTGAAAGAGATGGAAAAAAACTGCCCAAACGGCCAGTAGCTACAATGTCTGGGCCAGGAACCACTCCTCTTGTGGTAGATAGGCTACCTATTGCTTACCACTTCCACTGATAAGCTAGAAGGCTTCCCTCCAACACAGAAAGGCTTGGGGGGCTCAGAAGCTTACAAAGAGTCCTGGATACAGCAAATCTGTACCTGGACTAGACTAGTTTCAGGAAAGGCAGGGAACAAGTACAAACATAGGCTTTTAAGCCAGCAAATTGAAAGAGATGGAAAACTGCTCAAACGGCCAAATAAACTACAATTTCTGGGCCAAAACTCACTCTTCCCATGGAGGATAGGCTACCTTGTGCTTACTACTCCTACTGATAAGCTAACACAGAAAGGCTTGAGGGGCTCAGAAGTTTACTAAAAATCCTGAATGCAGCAACTCTGTAACCAGACTAGGCTAGTTATAGGAAAGGCATGAAACAGGCACAAGTGCGACTTTCAAACCAGAATATTGAAAGAGATTGAAAAAAGCTGCTCAAGCAGCCAATAGCTACAATTTCTGGGCCAGGGACCACTCCTTTTGTGGTAGATAGGTTACCTGATGCTTACCACTTCCACTGATAAGCTAGAAAGCTTCGCTTCAACACGGAAAGGCTTGGGGGGCTCAGAAGCTTACAAAGAGTCCTGAATACAGCAAATTTGTACCTGGACTAGACTAGTAACAAGGCAGGCAGGAAACAAGCGCAAACAACGACTTTTAAATCAGAAGGTTGAAAGAGATGGAAAAGCTTCCCAAACGGCCAATAAACTATAATTTCTGGGCTAGAAACCACTCCTCCTGTGGTAGATAGGCTACCTAGTGCTTACCAGTCCCACTGATAAGCTAGAAGACTTTCCTCCAATACAGAAAGGCTTGGGGGGCTCAGAAGCTTACCAACAGTCCTGGATACAGCAAGTCTGTATCTGGACTTGACTAGTTACAGGAAAGGCAGGAAACAATCTTAGAATTTTTTTTGTTACAGAATAGCAGCTAAAACAGCAGTAAATACAATTCAAATTGTAGTGCAGGCCAGCACACCCAAGTGTGTAGCAACACTACGGCAAATACAGTTCAAATAAATGCAATTACATTAACAAATTACTAAAAAACAAGTGCAGAAGGCAGTAAATTAGAAGGCTACTAACAAGCAATAATATGTGCAGAGTAAGAGCATGAGGGACATTCACTTGGAACAAAAATAGATACAGTATTTTCAGGTGCCGCTCTCTGCACCAGGTACAATTTCCCTTAAGAGCACACAGGGAACACAGTACAGGGTCTGGGTTTCCCTCTCTCTCCAGGCCCCCAATGAGACTCCCCACTGGCACATCTATAGAGTTGAGTCCTCACCTGAGTGTCCCAAGCCAAGTCCTCCACCACCCACTCTGTGAAACCAGTGCTCTGTGTCCCTACTCCACGTAGCTGATACACACACACACACCTGGGAAAGGCTGGCACTGATTCACTAGCTATGTCCCTCTGCCTAGACTATAAGGTAGATACTGCCACTAGGACAATCCAAAGCCAGCTACTCTATGACTCTTACAAAGGTACCCAATTATACTGAGTGAAATTACTATTAATACCAATGATAATGTTAACCAAAACAGCAAGGCTTTCATGAGAGACCACAGTGTCACCAAATAAATATAAGTACTCTCAAATGTTAAAATATTTTCTAAAAGACCAACCACAATGAAAAGTTTAAATTTATTTAATAATAAATAATAAAAGAACATGATAATACTAAATATCTATTTGCAACAAACACCAGAGTTTCAATCACAGGAAATATTAAAAATAGCACAGATAGATTCACACAGATACGAAAAACAGTACTTAACTAATTTCACTACATATTCCTGACTGATCTAAAGAATTACTACTCCTTGGTTACTTACTAAAGCAAGAAGATGTAGCAGATGAGTGGTCTTCTTGTCAGGTTTCAAAATTGACTGTTCTGAGACTTCTGTCTCATTTAGTATTAAAACATCATTTCCATGCTGGATTACAGAATGACACCACAAACATCTGGTCATCTGAATTTTGGTTCCCATACTACCCCCTTTACTAGAAACTGAACTAGAATCTTGCACATTTGTATCACCATACACACAGATAGAGCTTTGCTAAAGTGTGTTATAGTTATAGCATCAGGAAGCCAGAAAACAATGTCAACAGTTCCACCCTTCCACAGTACCAATTAGTTCATCCCCAAGGACAATACAAAAGGCTTCCTAGTACATACTTTTTGTCTCTGGCTACATTGAGACCTGCAAGATACAATATTTATGGCTTATACCAAGTAATTTAATTTCAAACTAGTTTTTCAAAGTTAGCTGGACTGAGATTAACCTCTTCTCTTCCTGTATCCTCTGTTACAATATATTCATTGTAATAGTAGCAATACGATGTTGATGATTTAAAAATGTATAGCTCATCAGATGAGGAACTGAAAAGCACAACTGCAAGTTGTCAAAACTTTTTCAGATGATACAAGAATGTTATTTGGCCTTGATAAATGTGCAAAATCAACCTTTAAAGCAGTATAACTGCAGCACCAAAAAAATCAGTTTGGGACAAGAATGTGATATAAAAGAACTTGAGCAAGAGGGAGTAATATAAATGTTTGGGAACTGATGAAGGATCAACAATAAACATGAACAAATGTGAATAAAATTCAGTAAGAAATACTTTAGAAGACTTAAATTAATCCAAAAAAACAGCATTGACATCTAGGAACAAAATTCAAGCTATAAACCGATTTGCTATTCCTGTCCTAACTTACAGCTTTGGTGTGACTGACTGGCCCCAAAATGTGTTGGACAGATTAGACAGGAAGACAAGGAGGATGCTTCATGCTCACCAAATGAGTTATAATTGCATGCCAATATTATATATTCCCAGTTCCAACGGAAGGTTGGGCCTCCTTGAATTGATTACATGCATATATCTGCAATCGTGGGACTGCACACATATCTGCTGACCTCACAAGACCCAAATGTAGTGAAAGTGAACATGAGGATAATACATTTAAGATGATTTCTCTGCTTAGTCTTGAAGAAGCATAACGGCATCAAGCAGGAATGGAAATCAAACTAGAAGTAGATAAAAATCAGGCAGCAACTGAAAGTGCCAAAAAACAAAAGAAAAATATAAGGTGAAGAATCAGATAAGAAGGCAAGAAATGTGGAAAATGCATAAATATAGTTGCAAGTATAGAAAACTTCTGGAAGAACCTCATGTTGATCAGGATCAAACACAAGAATGGTTAAGAAGAGGCAAATTCAAACCAAGAGATGAAAGGTTAATATTGGTGGCTCAAGATAGTGGGCTACATACAAGTTGGTTTACAAAGTCCATTGAACTTGTGGGAGAAACAGACAAATGTAGGCTTTGTAAAACAGAATTGGAAACAGCTGCACACCTCATTGCTGGTTGTGATATACTAGTGGCAGAAGGACTGTATACTGAAATGCATAATAATGTGGCAAGAGTGTTGCACTGCGGATTTTGCAAACATTATGGTATTGAAATAGCTGAAAAACATTGGAAACATGAGCCACAAAGCATCATAGAAAATAATGAAGTCTACATCACATGGGATCACCCATTACCAACAGTTCAAAAGACAGATGCTAGAAAACTGGATATAGTGGTCCCTGAAAAGAAGACAAATGTAGCACCGATCATTGAAATTGCCACACCCAGTGACTACAGTGTCTTGCGTAGAGAGAGACACAAAGTCATAAAATATCAGGATTTACAGGCAGAAACAAGAACAATGTGGAATAAAGATACACAGACAGTTCCAAAAGAAGGAGCAACGGGTCTTGTAAAAAAGAATCTACAATCGTATTTAGATATGTTACCAGTACATGTAACCCCATACAAACTGCAGAAGGAGTCATTACTGGGCACATTGCAGGTGTTGCAAAGAGCACTTCTGACTGACATCAAAGACTGAAACAATACTAATTTCATGAACTTTAATCGTACTTTGAGTTAGGAATAGGGTCTATTCCCACCATGGTATTAGAAACCCAAAAAACATGGAGAAATTTAAAAAGTGAATTGCCATACAGTCTGAACTACAGGTATTTTTTTTTTTCTGTCCAGCAGGACAAACTGTTGGTACATTTTTTTAACACAAGCAAATCTACAGATACATTTTCAACACAAGTACCTTTACAAAGCAGTTTGATATACAAATGACATACAAATTCTTTACAAAATTCCAGCTAGCTATGCTGGGATATATTATACGTCCACTGCCCTACTTCTCCTGGCATAGATAGCAGTATCTCACATTGTCACAGTTTGCTTGTTTTTTCTGATATAAAACAGGAAAATCAAAGCAACACTTGTTAGGGGAAATGTTCCAATGGCTGCAAAAGAAAACCCTGCAATACATGAAAAGAATGTAAGATTACACTTAGGAGATACTGATGGGAAGAAACTGTATGACCACAGTATCACTAAGGGATCATTTATATTCTAAGTGCCTAAGTAACACATCTGTCAAGTGGCAAGATTTTCACAGAATGTCCAGATTTTTTGCCTCATATTTTTAGTGTGTTCCTCAAAGTTTTTTTGATTTTCTGGCAAATTATTACAGAATGAAGTCAGAAAATAATGACCGACATTTGAGTTTCAGATTGTATACCCTTCAGAAAATTCATGCTAATGCAAAACCTGTTATTCTATCAACTTTCTAAATTTATTAAGAGAAATATTTAAAAAGTGTTCCTATTTTTGGCCTTTATCCCACCACTGTTTATGGCTTTGTCCAGATTTCTTGTGCTATGAGGTTGAGAGGTATGCTAAGTAATCTTTATAAGCCTCTAAAATAATCCCAGTATAATCCTAAATGGTGGAATGCCAAAAGGTGTTTTCTGAATAGGAGGACACAAAAAACATGACTTTTAAACATAACCTATGGGTGGGTACTTGCTAGTACAAACTAATACTTGCAGAGGTAATACTGAGCCAGCATATACTTAAGGTTCTGACTTAAACACAATGAACCCTGTTGCAGGCATTACTTTCATAATGAGAAAACACTGGAGAGCAGACAATTTCAGAACTGAAACCATCAGCAGTGTTTAACATACTGGCTCTGTAACATCAATAATAAAAGTTTTGTGAATAATTAATACTTTCCAACACCCATGTGTACAGCAACAACAAATGGCTGTACCATTTTGGAGCATTCTTCCTTCACTTCACTTGATAGTTACATCCCTTGACAAGAACAAGCAAACTAAATACACTTTATCATGTAACCCAGTCTTCAGACAAGAATGCAGCTCTGATGTTTTCTCTTAAAATCTGAAACAAAACAAACTGGGCCTTTATATCAGTTGACTGAGCCAGACAAAGCCAATTTAACTACCAATTCTAATGCATAGAGTTACAACATTTAAGATAAGGCAAAAAAAATCTCTGCCTTACCCAATTAATACAGATGACATGTTAACTCAATAAAAAGTGACTTATAATAGAAAAAGCACAGCATTATTTCAATGAAATACTTCCATGAAACCAGAACAATGAACTGGCAAGCAAATATGCATATGTCAAAGCAGTGTTCTATCAAAAGTAGCAGAAAGCATTCCCGGCATTATTTTCACAAAACTTCCATTGAAAGCCTACTGTGTCTTGTCAGCTGGCTATGTGATATAGAAGGATAAAACCATGATTGTTGTCTGGACAACCAGGGAATGACAGGTGACCTGGGCACTAAAAGTGATGAGGAAGGGTGTACGTGTGTGACCAATGCCGATATTATCCATCCTGGAGCATAGGAGGTGATCTAGCACCCTGCAGTACTGGCATGTACTGAACAGAGAGGTGTACGGTATGCAGCACATGGTCCAGACATGCACGCTTGGCACTGCAAAGATGCATTTACATGAAGAATGTGCAGAAATGTGTAGTCACAGCAAAAGGTGCCTGTGATCACTCGTGTTTGACAAAAGGGGAGAGAGTAGGATGAATATATAACAAAATCCCTCATGGCTACCTAGATGACAACTGAAATGCAACATGGTTTCATCCCTACGATAAGAAACAAACAGGAAGACCTATGTCAAGAAGGTGATAGCTGGCCAGCACAGGACTACAAAAATGACTACTGTGTCTGTCTTGGTGGACTACAAACACACTTTCATATAATAGTGTGAAATCAGCAGGCTGTTTATTAAGTTACATTACTGCAGCACTTCAAAAAGACATAAAAAGTAAACAATTCTACTTTACCACACTTACTCTAATGGCTTATGAATTCCAGGCCATAATTTAATATCTCGTTGATGGGTACAAATTACATATTTACTTATGGATACATTAACTTATTTATCTGTTTATTCCAACTATGCAGCTTTGTACATGCCATTCAATATGCAGAAACAAATTACTCCTTTCTGTCCTTCAGTTTCCACAGAAAGAAAACAATAATAGTATGAGGTCCTCTGCAAGATGTTTACCACTGAAGCCTTTGTCTCATCTGTGATCCTGCATTATGAACACTCGGCAACTTTAATGGCTGTTCTGTAAGAGAGCACACCAAGTGCTACATAGGTCAACCACAACATGATCCAATTCAGAACATTTATTATGACCAGATATATTCCAGTACTGAATTAAAACAGTTCAGAAGCATGTCTTTGTTATTCCTCATAGCCTTGTAATTTTATTTCATTTATTTGCTAACCTGTTAAGCCCATTAAACAGAAATGCCTCTTTTTAAGGTCGCACAAGATGCACTTAAAGTGATTTCCCAGGTCTCATAGTTTTATAACTAGATACAAAGGTAATTACACCCAGGAAAACAGGATAAAGTACACTAGGAGCTCACAGCCTTAACCTTCCCGGGTCTCATAGTTTTATAACTAGATACAAAGGTAATTACACCCAGGAAAACAGGATAAAGTGCATTAGGAGCTCACAGCCTTAACCTTCAGTGATAAAATGGCAGATTTTGAGGATTTTTGGTGAGATCATCTGGCAGTGGAATAGGTTAAATGCTATGTTTTTCCAAGTCACAACAGAAGCAAAACTTCATAATGAAACTGTTAGATCTTAATTCATACAGAAAAAGTACATATATGTTGGGGAATGAGTCAATGTAACTATCACCAGTTTTTGTACATTACACTAGAAATAAGGTTCCCAGGTAGTCATGAAAGGCACTTCATTTCTTCATCATGGGTTATGCACTGTTTAGACATGCATGTTCAAGCTTTTTGAAAAGATCTGCAATAATGAAAGCTCTGTACTGTCAATACGCACAGAGTTCAGCAGTTCTTTAGTCATGAGTTTGCCATATGGGAGCCCAATTTCTCTGGAGAAAAAGTAAGGTGCTACAGCAATGCACCAGTTCAAATAAGTCATAAACATTACATAGTATACAGTGATACAGTCTCATAAATAAACTGTAGATGGGATAATACAAACTGAAACTATAGAATGATAGTCATAAGAAAAGTGTACATCATCTGGGCTCCTTCTAAAGCACAGAGATGGTTTGAGAAGTCATCCAAGACTTTTCTAGACATCCACCACAAGGAGTACAGACATATGCTCCAGCACTACGGCTATATATGGTCACAGTACAAGGCTGATGCCTGGAATAGTTTAGGCAAGACTGTGTGTCACTCATGATACTGGCACCCCATAAATGGGGAAACCATGCAGTCACCATTATAGTGATATGAGGTATTGCAATCCTAACCTCCTTTGCTGATGGGATGATGAAGTTAAGGTCCAGTCACCTCCTCTGTAAAGTAAGTATGACTTGTATTTCTCACCCACATGACACACACAGATTTTACATTATGGCTTTTATGTTTGCAGCTCCAAAAGAGATTGAAAGGAATAGGCAGGTGTACAAGAACAGAATGGAGCACTTAAGAAATACGGGGTGAGTATACATGCTATCATACAAATGTCTCTCTTTTCACAGTAGCGGTAGTAGGCATCCTGTAAAGGTGGCTAGGCCTCCTCATGTTAAGTCCCTGACATGCGAGTTCAATTTCCAACCTCAAAGTTCTGTTGTCATGAAAAACATGTCATATTTATTTTTCTGTCCAGTAGTATCACTGCAACAGTACATGGTCCATATATGTCAGATCATTAATAGTAGTTTGCTGGACATTTCACAACATATATGTTTCTGTCCCTAATCTGTGACCTGTGAATGAAATATTCAAACATGATCATAATGTTTATTTTGTTATGTACAGTATTGTCAAACACTGAATTGCATTTCTGACCATAGGCACACATTTGGGTTTTTTCTAAATAGTTCCTGCCAATTTTTTTATCAGACAGCATGTGAGGATGGCTTTAGGTTTAGACCCCCCATGCATATATTATATACAAACAGGATTATGAAAGTCCTATCTATGTGCTACATTTAAAAGTATATTCCATTTAATTGCATCATTGTCAGCACACTTAAGAATACAATTTTCAATGTGCATGTTTGTATTTTTCTTCCCTCACCCATTTCTTTCACTGTCATTTCCCTTGCGTACATTTATTTGGTTTATGTTTTTTTCTCTTTACTTATTTTACTATTATATACAGCAGAAAAGCAATATGCACCTATCCCACCAGCAAGGCAAGTTGTCCCGCAAAGGCAGCATCACCAACAGCGGAAACACCAGTGCATTTGTATCCCAGCATGGCACAGTTGCATCCACACTGCCTGCCCTACCCGCATCACCTGTGTCAGGTAGCTCTACAATGGAGGCCGTGCAAGTAAAGGTGACACCTTTGTCACCCATCAGCAGCCGGCAGACCTTGTGGAGGGGATAATCGACAGGAAGGTGGATGCCTACATCAGCCGCATGGAGACCATGCTTCAGAAACTAAATGAGTTGCATCCCTGCCCAACAGTGACATGGCCATCTGAGCCAGACCCAGTGTTGACAGTCCCCAGGGTTGCACATCATCTCCCACCAGGTCTAAGTTGGAGGAGGACTGCATCTGCAAATCACCAGTTCTACCCCCTACCTGGTGTTTCACTCCCTTCTGTGTCTATGCTCACCTCTAATGGTTTTACAACCCTCCCCTCATCACTATCTTCACAATAGTGAGAGAAGCATCGGTCAAACAAAGGGACCCTCCCCCCCCTTTGTATTACACCACATCTTGTCAGTCATGTCTATCTTACCCTAAACTACCACTCTTACCCACCTGACTTCTTTTTAGAGAAGGGAAACCTGGGAAAATAAGGGGCATCTGCCCAACAAAAAAAAAAAGAAAACCCTCCCACACCCACCTCTCAACTGTATATATTTTTGCATAATGTGTTGATGTTTGGCTCCTATTTTCTTTCATGTTCCTCCTAAAATTTGTAGTTTTCTAGCAAATCACTTCAGGACTGAAACTGTTATATAATGGCATGCATTTGATTATCAGACTTTATATCTTTCAGTGAATGCATAACAATGCAAACCCTGTTTTCCTATCCAATATCTACAAATGTGTCCCTGGTTTTGGACCTTTTCTCCCACCATTAGTTTTGACTTTTCCCAGAAATCTCATTTATTTATTGTCCTTTGCCCAACAGGGCACAAGTTCCATTTTTCAGTAGAGGCCCGGAGAGAAAAGTTCCACATAAAACACATATTTACAATGAACAACAATATAAAAAATTAAACATTTTAAGCATTACTTTGCAGGTAGTACTGAGACAAATATTAAAGACATTTATCATATACTTTAGAGTTTATATTATTTCACACAAGTCAAAAACATGCTAACATGTTGGTGGTAGGTGGTGAAGGAGTTGTACTTTGGCCTGGGGGTAACAGTCCTTTGATTCCTTTCCAGAAAAGCTTATGGTTTTGTTGGTAGTTGCCTTCCAACTCGGAAAAGTATTTAGTTTTGTATGATCTGATTTTTTTTTTTTTAGAAAGGGTTCTAAGCTCTCTAAAATATTACCATTTTTGTGGTGTTTGTGTCTGCAGACCATGCTTTCCAAGCTTTATTTCTGTTTATCATGAATTGCCTGGTTTCTCTTGTAAGCAAGGAGGTGGAGCGGGACTTGATTTGTTTTGATCTGATGGGGGCAGGACTGCTCAGGTACTGGTTATTTTTTGCCTGGCTTTATTTATAGTAAATTGGATCAGCTAGACTTTTTGTGTTCTGTGTAAATTTAAAGGAGAAATGATTGCCATTCCTAACTTCTCTGCTATGCTGACAAAATAGTGTTACAGAAGTCTCATATTCAACTGATCTCCAAAATGTCACCACACATTAGCTAATCAACTGCTCTGTATTAAATGGATAACAGTACAGAATATTGGACACGTTGTTCAAGGACTTTATCTGATGGACAAGTGTACAACATGCACACTTATGGAAAAATAAGGTTGACCTACACAGGGAAAACAAAGCAAAACTCCAAACTTCTGCAACCTCAGAACTGACTGCATTAAGTAAGGGTGAAGACACTAACCTAGGGCTATGGGGAACTTTGCCATCACAGAAAACTAATCAATGACAGCTTTGCATAAATGCAGTTTTACACTGTTTTTCAAAACATTATTAACACTCTTGTCCTAGACCCCAACATTATGACAAACACAACACAATTTAGAAATGGGCAGAGTTTAGGTGACAGACTACAGCATTCTTGTAAAGTACAATTGTGTAAGAGACTTTCTGTAACAAAAGATCTTCAAGTAGAGGCCACAGTAATATTAAATCATAATCTTTGGGTTTGCCTACCTTCTATAGCCTTTTGGCCCATCAGGATTTTTCTAAACTGTCCATTATTCACTATGGGGGCTGACAGTGGTGTGCCTTGAAAGGTATTCAAATCTGTGCATAAGGCACTCCTATTCAGCCAGTATTCCAGAGAGGTTAGCTCTGTTCTCTAAACACTATATACTCTTACAGGTAAACATGCTTATGACAGATGTATTCTGGTTGCAGATCACACAAATACTTATAAATTCTAAATAATCAGAACACTTGAAAATATCTGTACAGGAAAAGAGTTTGAACAATATGTACAGCTTCATCCAGGTAATAGAAAGAGATTAGCTTTACTACCTCTCTTCAAAGATCTGCTCCTTACACAGCTGTAGTATCTTCTTTCCAGAGCACTACTGTTAACATTAATAACATCTGGATAGACTTAAGTAATTTTAATCAGTTTTACTGACGACAGTTACAGAATCTCCTATAGACTACAGCACAGTTGTGTCAAATCCTGTTGTGCCACAAGATAGTACTTCCAACTTTAGACATTTATGAACATATGGAGAGTTCTTCAAGCAGTAGTTTCCAAAAAGCCTTTTACAGAAATATTTCCAATGTAAGCTGTGGAGGTAGTTGCCATTTTATTTGAATGAATGCCTTGCAAAAATTTATTGTACTTGCATAGCAAAAGGTCAGCCCACTTATAGAGAGTTTGCTTAGTGACAGGCAAGCCTTCTTTCCTTTTTTTCAAGGAAACAAATACAGTTTTCTTGCGCTCATGGGCCCTTCTTGTATAGTATCCAAGTAGTCCATTCCTATCTATTACATAGAAAAGATCTTCTCCTTCACTGTGATAATTTAATAAAAAACGGAAGTTGAACAAATGCATACAGAGACAGTGGGCTCAGCTTTTGACATGAAGGAAGGAAGGAAGGATTCATTTTCAATTTTACCCTTTCATTATGAAACATCATGTACGGTGGTTTATACATGAAGGCTTGTGAGTCTGAAATATTTCCCACAAAGTAACAAACGCTACACTTTGTTATTCCAGGAAGTTATTCTGTATCTCTTTTGTCACTGGGTCAAGTGGAGATACAGTTATTTTCTGCCCAATATAAAATCTATTACCTAACTGGAAGAACTGCATTTTGCTGAGAGTCTTAAGTGAAAAATACTTTAAAGAAATCCCTTAATATATGGATTTTATGTTGCTTGTGGTTAGGGTAGGACAAACTGAATGAAACTGGATGGATGGATGGATGGATGGACTGATTACATGTGTTTGATGGAAGCAAATGGCTTAGGTAGTCTCAGATTCTTGATCGGATGCTTAGGACTTGGGTGGAGAAAGAAATCAGAGTAGTAAGTAAGTCTTTCGGCTTTTTCCCGGTTAAGGGTCGCCACAGCGGAACTCCGGTCCGCTAATGATTGGTAGTTGATTTTTACGTGCCGAGTTACCAGCCCTGACGCACAACCTTCAACAAAGGTATGCCCATTCACGCATGTCTCCACGCAGAAGACGCTCTAGCTGAGAAGTTTGCTCATTCTTCTAGATGCTTCAAGATGCTTGTGTACTGCAGCTTGCGAATTTCTCAGAGCTAGAGGCAGCAGAGGGTATATAGCTTGTAGGGGGCAACAAATTGTGCTTAATTTCTTTTTTTTTTCACATTTCAAAAAGAAAACCAAAAAAGTTCTTCACTGAACATTTCTTTGTTTTTGGCTTTCTCCCTGGTGCCTGCCCAGTAAAAAAAAAAAAGTTTTATTAAAATGTTGTCTTGAAAATACCACCTACTAAACTCTAACATTTTACTTTACAAAGTAGAATATTGTCCTGTCATGGTAAATCATCCTTTATGCCACTCATTAAAATGGGGCATATGGGCACCTTGTGCAGACCAAACTGCAGGGCTGAATGCACACCAAGTTCTAATCATGCACAAGTGGACTTTTATCAAGGAAAATCCAGACTCAGCAAAAGAATGCTACTGTACCTCTTCTCATGGAAATACTACATTAATCTTCATACTTTATTGGCTCCCACATACTCATCAGGTGTCCCTTAAATAGTTTTCTGAAAAAGTCATCAAACTTTTTTTAAATATGTTTTTTTATATAATGACTATGATCATACTTGATGTACAGATTATCTGTCTCAAAGTTCCTGTATGCCCTTTCTCTGATATGTCTGCCCCCACACATATCCTCAGTGTCAATTAAGTATGTGTGTCAAGTTATTCTTCTGAAAAGGACACCAAACTATTTTGTTGTAATATGCCTTTCATATGATGACTATGGTTACACTTATAGAAAACATCCATCACCTTAAACTTACTACATCAGCCCCATCACTTCTTTGTGTGCAGTAATTCAAAAGTAGGCTGTTCTCCAGCACCATCTCTCCAGATCATGAGACTATCGCAACTCCTCTTGCAGGATTTATTAGTCTTATTTATTTAACCTTGTTAAATGGGTGGGTGGACTGGTTCGAGGACCATTTTTAGCCACAACCCATGATTAAGCATTTACACAACAACATAAAATTGGCCATTACAGAACAAAGAATGTTGTACAAAACAAATTGTACTGTGACATAATTTAATATATTTTGCTACTATATACAAACAATACAAAAACAGATAATGAATATCTACATGTATACACATACACATTTTATATATATATATATATATATATATATATATATATATATATATAATACGCACACATATAAATATATTACTCAACAGCATCAATAACAAACAGCAAAAGTCATAACACTTCATTTTATTGCAGATGACTTCTTCTTCTTCTTTTGGCTTTTCCCGGTTAGGGGTCGCCACAGCGGATCACATGTCCACTCATGATTAGCAGTGGAGTTTTACGGTGTCGAGTTGCCAGCCCGGCACCCAACTTTCCACAGAAGGCACACACATGCACACACTCATGCTTAGGGCCAATTTAGAGCATCCAATCCACCTACAGCATGTCTTTGGGATGTGGGAAGAAACCAGACTACCCGAAGGAAACCCACACAACCACAGGGAGGACATGCAGACTCCACACAGAAGGCACTCCAGCTGAGGATCGAACCAAAGAACCTCTTGCTGTGAGGTGGCAATGCTAACTGCTGCACCACCACGGCCTCCCCATTTTATTGCAGATGAGTAGCAAATGCAAAATCCTGCAAGTAGACAGAAACTAGAAATCTTACTTGTACAGTGGAATGGTATTTTTTTTTTTAATTTGTTACTGATTTGTGTGAAAGAGAGCCCTAGATAATCAAGCTTTCTCAGGAATCAAACACTAGTTTAACAGTGGCTGTAAAAGTTACAAGGCTTTTCATAACAGAAAATGCAAGTTTACAAAATAGATACAGGCGTGTGTGTGCATGTGCGTGTGTGTGTGTGTGTGTGTGTTAGAGACAGAGAAGGAAGTTAAAATTGGGGAGTCCACCTCTACAAAGAGGCCAGTCACAAGTGGAGTCCCTCAAGGATCAGTCGTTGGACCGCTACTTTTTGGGATTTACTTCTCAGAAGTCAAAGCCAATGTCAGTGGTCTCTGGCTGACTAAATTTGCAGATGATTGCAAATTAGGAGCTGTCATTGAATCTCACACTGACACAAATGCTCTCCATGAGGGGCTGACACAGAAACAACTGGTGTCAGAGTCATGGACTAAAACTAAATTCCAAAAAATGCAAAATAGTATCCTTTGCGCATTTTTTTGCACTTGTATCAGCTCAGCAAGATCCTGCCCAGGTGTCCTGCAGAGTCCTACAGCAGCAGAAGGAGAAAAGAGAGACTTTGGATTGATTAAGTATACTTTTTTGACTTGTTTCTTTCTAGTTATTGCTACTTCCACCTAAATGCTCAGTTTCTACCATTTATTTAATACTAAAAAGCCTATTTCAGCAGTTTGTTGTACTTACTGTTTGCACTTTTAAAATAGTTTCTGTGAGCATTTAAACTGTCGTAGGCTCCACACTCAAGTGTGATAGCTGTTTTACTGTGCTTTAAAGTGACTATTTTGTTGTATTTGCCTTAACTTCTTGAAAAAAAAAAAAAAAAACTATATCTACACTTGTTTCCTGCCTTTCTGAAGCTACTAGCTACCAGTTTTCAGAGTTTGCTGAATCCAGGGCTGTATTGTAGTTTCTCTGTTGCCCATACCTTACTTGGATAGAAGGAAGTTTCTCTGTTCATCAGTGAGAGTGGGGAGCTTTGAGCAGTATATCTGTCCCTGAAAGAGTGGTTTTCAGCTCAGAATTTGTAGGTTATTGGCCATTTTGGGCTAATTTCTATCCCTTTCATCTTTCTGCTATAAAAAGCCGCATTTGTGTGGTTTTGCGCACTGAGCAGCATTAGTTAGCTCGGGTTAACTATCCCCGGCTCCACAAAGTCTGCTCTTCAATTTTTCCCCTATAACTAGTCAATCTTTCAGCCTAAGCACTCAGCCCCACATCTTCTAGCCCAGCACTTGTTCCAAATCTGCTGTAACACTAAATAACCCCCAGCACTCAACCCCCTCACTAGCCAGAAGGGAATAGTCTATATACATCCCTACTTGAGAAAAAGCGAATAGTCTTTACAGATTTTTCAGGCATGTCCAAGGGACAGCTCCTGGTGTACTCTCCAGTCTACCAGATGAACCTTTGAATCCTGAGGCAATGTTACAACTGCCTCATGTACACAGACAACCCTCTCCTCCTACCACCAAACACTAATACCTGCAAGAGATGCACATATGCAACCAATCTAGAGGCAAAGCTCTCTCCAACCAAGACTGGAACAGACACTCAAGAGGAGAAAGTAAAAACTCACAGCACCCCACCCATGTCACATAGACCTACTAAACCAACACCTCCAATACCTACACATAGAAACACCAAGACATATACGGAGGCTCTGAGTAAAAATCTAAATCTGCCTAGGCAACAGATACCTCCCAAGTGGACAAACAAGCAACCTCCTCCCACCAGCCCATCCCAAACAACACATAGCCCACAAATTTGGTGTGCCACACAACCACAGCCCATAAAGCAAAACATCATACCCAACACACTAGTCATAGGTGACTCTATAGTCAGGCACACTGACATCCCACTCACCAGGCTGGAGAAAGAGAAGGTTACTGTCAGCTGCTTGTCGGGCGCCAGAATCCGCCACATAACGCATGCACTCAGGTCACTACAAAGCAAGTACAAATATGTCTCTGTCATTGTACATGTTGGTGTGAATGACCTGAGACATACCTCCCTGGACTACATTAAAAGAGACATGGAAGAGCTCTTTGATCTTGTAGCCCATGCAGGTATGACCCTAGCCCTAAGTAGCATCCTGCCTTCACGAAGAATGATATCACAGTACAAGGATAAAATGATCAACTTCAACAATTAGCTAAGCTTCTGGTGTCATTCAAAGGGGATCTAGTACCTGTCTGCCTGGGATGATATGCTTGACAGGCCACTATGCTTCGCCAAAGATGGCCTGCACCTGTCACCCCTGAGATTCCGGATATTGGCCAAGGCTCTTGCCGCCTCCATAGTGCCTTTTTTAGGCAAGGCTCAAAAGACAAACCCACCACCGTAAGAACTACAAGTGACAAAAAACTGAGGGCAATGCTGCTCAATGCCAGGAGTCTAAACCTCAAAATGCACTCACTCGAGGCACTCCTCAAATTGGAGAACAACGATATCTGTGCAGTGACTGAGACCTGGTTCAAGACTCCTGACAGCACCCCAGCACTACCAGGCTATAATTCATACCACACATTTTGGCCACAAAACCCAGACCAAAACACTAAGGGTGGAGGTGTGTCCATATTCATCAAGGATACCCACACCTCCAGGCTAGTTGCACAACACAATGCCTCTGAGATCATCCAAGTGCAACTAACCCTGGGCAAAAATGCATTTCAAATTGTAGCTTGTTATATATCCCCCACCATGACCCAGGACCCATACTCTTTATTCCTGGAGACATTGGAAAAAATGAGGGTCCAACCAAATACCCTAATAATGGGCAATTTCAATTACCAAAACATAAACTTGGAAAACTACTCATGTACTAATCCCCTTGCTCAATGATTCCTGGAATTTATAAACTCTAATGCCATGGATCAACTTGTCAACACCCCCACCAAGGGCAACAATATTCTGGACCTGGTCATTACCAACATGGGTGACCGGTGCTCAGTGTCCAAGATCAACTCCTTGCTGGTTAAATCAGACCATAAATTAATCACCCTAGATATCCACATTCCAACCCACCCCCACACAAGGAAACCATAGTAAACAATTTCTCCAAAGCGAACTTCATGCTACTCAAAACAGAAGTGGCTAACTTCGCGATGCCCCTGCAGATGGATAATACAGTCTCGGCTGCTGAATCCTATACAAAAGCATTCTACAAACACCTGCATGACTGCATGGATCGTGCTATCCCTAACAAAACCAAGACACTATCCTCCAAAAAAGGAAGCCAATCTGGTGGTCCCCTGCCATTAACAAACTCTACAACAGAAGGAAGAAACTGTTGCAAAAGAGAGTAAAAACCCAAGAATGGGGGACATTCCTGATGAGCCTCAGTAAGAAGCTAAGATACCTCATAAAATCCTCCAAAGTAAATTTTGAAAAAAAAAATTGCCACGGATTCCAAAGACAACAACAAAGCATTCTTTAGCTATGTCAAGAATCTCCATGGCAACACCCAGATCTGTGCTGAGGTACAGCAGAATGGCACAAAATATACAGAGCCAACTGATATTGCCAACATCTTGGCAGATAAGTTCAGTGCTAACTTTACTCCCCTCTCACCTCCCCAAAGGGCCTATAACTACACCAAATGATTGTAGAGCACAGTTAATCACAAACACGCAGGTAAAAATGGCACTCTCTAAAGCCAAAAACACAGTGTCCATGGGACCGGACAACATCCCAGGCTGCATCTTCCACGAACTCCAAAATGAACTAGCCCCCCACCTAAACTCCATGTTCAATCACAGCCTCACCACAGGCTATGTGCCCAATGAGTGGTGCACAGCAATGGTTATCCCACTCTAGAAGTGGGGAGCCACCACAGATCTCAGGAACTATAGACCTATTAGTCTGACAAGCCTGGTCTGCAAGGCCATAGAGCGTATCATCATGGAACTCATAAACAAAGACATTGGTAACCACCAAACTTTGGATGCTACCCAATTCAGATTTGTAAAGGGATGATCTTGTCTCCTATACCTGGTAGACTTCTTTGAAACAGTTACCAAGGCCATAGACGAAGGCAAGGTGGTTCGCACAGCCTACCTGGACCTCGATAAAGCCTTCGATACTATCCCCCATTCAGGAATCATAGATAAACTCACCAACCTTAACATAAGCCCTTACATCATGAGATGGGTGGCCAACTGGCTCACAGACAGAATCCACACAGTAAGAGTTGCAGACTCCAGATGCGACTCCAAACCAGTGACAAGTGGAGTGCCCCAGGGTTCAGTCTTGGGACCTCTCCTGTTTGGTATATACTTCTCTGATGTGGAAGCAAACACTGAGGATCTATGGCTAACCAAGTTCACAGATGACTACAAACTGGGTGCCATAATCAATTCCCCTACCGATGTAGACATCCTGCAAAAAGGCCTCACCGATACAGCTACCTGTTGCCAAAACCATGGCCTCAAATGAAATGCCAAAAAGTGCATTGTCATCCCCTTTGGTAAAAACACGGCACCCATGAATTACCAAATTGGGGGAAGTCCACTTAACACAGAAAGTGTGATAAGAGACCTTAGGACCCAAGTGGATAGTAACCTCTCCTTTGACAATCACATAGCCACAGTGGTCAGAAAATCTTTCTACGTAGCCCACTTAATCACAAAAGGGTTCGCATCTAGAAAAAAGGAAGTCATTGTCCCCCTCTACTCATCACTTATCAGACCCCTCATTGAGTACAATGCCCCATTTGGGATGTACCTCACAAGACACCTGCAACAACTGGAGAGGCCCCAAAAGTACCTCACCAAGAGGATTGCTGGCCTCAAACAGTTGTCCTATGCCGACTGGCTCAAGAAACTCAAACTCTACTCAGCCGCATACCGCTTACTCTGAGGAGATCTCTGTCTGACATACAAAGCTATGTCAAACCCAGAATTAATGGACATGCTCCACTTAAAAAAATTCCAGTCACCCTGAGCTACACACTCTAGGGATCTAAATCTCACCACATCAATAAATAGGACATGCTGGAGGGATAGATTTTTGACCTAGAGGCTTCCAATGCTCTGGAAAGAAAAATTCCCATCTACATCAAGCAGAGCTCATCATTGGCACTCTTCAAGAAAAACCTTGATGAGTGGATGGGTAATAGGACATTCACCCCTGGAATCACGTCTATGACTCTGTTCGATAGAAGGGCAGGAATTTAATCTACAAGGGTGGCGAAAGCCAAGACAGTTTTGGCTAGGCTTACTTATGCCCTCAGGCTGATATCCTAGTAACTACCTATGAACTTTGGGAAGTCATCCATCCCTGGTAACTATCATATTGACAACACACCCCTTAGAGCTGACCCAGTAGTCAGGGACTTGGGGACACATACAGATAGTAATCTAGCCCTTGATCATCACGTGTCTACAGTGGTGAGGAAATCATTTGGTGTTGCACAACTTATAAACAAAGGTATGGCATCTAAGTCCAAGGAAGTCATTGTTCCACTGTATACGGCATTCATCAGAACTATCATTGAGTACAATGCCCCCTTTGGTATGTAACTAACCACACATATCCAACAACTGGAATGTCCACAGAGGTTCCTCACTAAAAAGAATGCAGGGCATACATAATATGTCCTATGCAGACCACCTCAAGGCTTTATCCCTGTATTCTGTTCTCCTATAGGCTTTTGACGGGAGATCTATGCCTGGGATACAGGGCATTGTCAGACCCCACTCTGATGGACCTCCTGCATATCCATAAAACAAACAGTACCAGAATTACCCATTCTAAAGACTTAAACCTTGCCTGCAATATAAATAGGACCTGCTAGAGAGATAGTTATATATCCCAGAGACCACCCCATCTACGGAACAGGTTCCCTATCCATGTGAAGCAGAGTTCCTCCCTAATCCAATTCAAGTGCAACTTGGACAACTGGATGGGAAACCAGATGTTCATCCCTGGTTTGGCACCTATGTCTCTGATGCAGACAGGTAATCTGTAAATGGTTCATCTCCCAGGCCCATGCTTACACTTATCAAGGGTATCAGAACTTGTCAGAGATTTGGGATGTATGGCTAGGCCTAAAAAGGACCTTGTGGTCATTAGCCTAGTAAACACCTATGAGAGATAAATCAAATGCTGAAATACAATTAACTTTAAGAAGTGATAACTTTTAAAACTGTCATATTCTCCACACACTCCGAGTTAAAAAGGGTGCGCATTCCTTTCTGCCTTAACAATATAAACTTTGAATGTGTCTTTCTGAGGAGAGAGTAGCAAATGAGGCACAGTTTTTGTGATTTTTACTGGCATGATTGCTGGGTAGATACTGGCTTTTTGGATGGGCACCTTTTAGAAGCAAGATAGTTCCTCCAGTAAACAGGATCATTAGGCTAATATGCCTCATAAGACTGAGAAGCTTGACATTCTCTTGTAATACTTTCAGTAAGTCACAAGTTGGCTGTACAAACAGAATGTTTCCTCGGACAGGTATGTCTAGTATATGGCCTTTAATTTCTGGTGATTTCTGAAATCTAACTCAAGTATGCCCGACATGGCAGCCCTCTAATTGCATCTACAGCATGTTAGAATTATTTCAAGGTATACAGTTCATTTTTG
The DNA here is from genome assembly GCF_019279795.1 of Protopterus annectens. Classification (NCBI taxonomy): domain Eukaryota; kingdom Metazoa; phylum Chordata; order Ceratodontiformes; family Protopteridae; genus Protopterus; species Protopterus annectens. The sequence continues at coordinate 842,777,302 of NC_056731.1, forward strand.
TCAGAAGTTATTGTCAAATGCTTTAACACAGCTTACGGATGCCACTCCTTTTCTTTAATTTTATTTGGTTATTTTTGAAAAGTATCCCGAATTTGCTACAAAGCCATATTATATGGCATTGTGAATGAGAGACTCATCATTTTTATTCATTTTTAGTTTGAAAAAGAGGGATCCCCTGCAGACTAGCTGAAAAATGTTCCAATAAAATTAATTGTCTATAAAAAAGGGATTTCCAAAGGAGAAGAATTCAAAAATTTTTAGAAGATAACCTCATGATGACATTTCTTAGTAAAGAAGAATGAAGGAAACCAAACGTGTAACAGTTATATGGATTTGTTCCTTTTGTGCTCATGATCATAGTCTATGAAAGCAGAACACTATCTGGGTTTTATATATATATATATATATATATATATATATATATATATATATATATAGATATATATATATATATATATACAAGACATATGTATAAAATTTCTGATCACTGACAAATACATCCCTTTTCTTTTCTTATTACTGTTAGAGACCTTAATCAGTAAATGTCAATGTTTGTGTTAAGTTTTGAAACAATTCAATGACTGACTGACATAGATAACAAAGGTGCTGATCAATTTTCTTTCTCTAGCCTCAAGGTTTTGTGAGGAGTCCTCTGGTACTTTGGCAGGCAGTTTGTGATCCCCATTTTTGGAAGCTGAAAGTACTTTCCTCTGATGAAACATTGGGCTAACAGTTTTTGATCATTTCTCTAGCTACCTCCTAAGGCTTCTTGAGTATCCAGGGATTTACTTCAGAAGACTGAAACCCCAAAATCTTGAATTTCAAAAGACTGAGACCAAAATCCTGAAAGTTCAAAAGACTGAAAACTCAAAAGACTGAATCTCAGAATACAGAATCTCAAAATAATGAAAACACACAGGATACCAACACAATCTATTCCAGCAGAAGTAATTACAGAAACAAATACATGACAAACCATATTACTTTTCTCCACCCCCTGCTACTTAAATATATCAGCTCTAAGATCGCACTTCACTACACTAACATGAGTTATGTTGTAGTATAGCAAGTTAGACGGGAACATGACTAAGGTTACAACAGGCAGTCATGAAACACATAATGGTATGTTTACCATTTTGTTCTGTGAAGTGCGACCTCGGAGTTGATATATTTAAGTAGCAGGTGTTGTGGGGGGTGCAGGGGGGCTTGCCCCCTTGCTTATACTTGGAGAAGTGGTAAATGGTTTATCTTTTATTTGTTTCTGTATGTAGTTGCGCTGGAATATAGTAAATGTTGGTATCCTATGTGTTTTCAGTATTCTGAGATTCCGTAGTTTGAGTTTCAGTCTTTTGAGCTTTCAAGATTTTGGTCTCAGTCTTTTGAAATTCAAGATTTTGGCCTTTCAGTCTTCTGAAGTGAATCCGTGTCCAGATATAATTTTGAGAAAGACTGGCATAAGTACCATCAAATCAGCTGATACTTTCTGTAGCACCAAAACCAGTAAGGATCTGCTTGGTTTGCAGTTTCGGTTTTGGTATCTAGCAAACTGAAGTACTGGCCTCAGACCCAATAGTGGAGGAGTTATGTTTCTTGACGATTTTTCTGGCTACCTCTTTAGATGTCCGGTGCACATGCTGAAGTTTTTATCCCCATTTGGAAGCTATAAATCTTGTCACATACCTGATTATTCAAACACATTAGAAACAGTGTCACTGGTTGAGTGGCCATTGTTATCACTCCAGGTATCAACAGTTACAGGTGAGGGGTGTATGCACTTTTCTGTTTGTATACTGTGGGATGTGTCTACAAAAGTTCACACTCTTCCCCCATGGTGCAGTGTTTGAACACCCAAGATGCATTATCGTAGGTGATATCAATGCCTGGATCAGTGATGAGTCCTTTGAGCTTGCCATAGAATTTCGTAGAATTAATGAAAACCCTCAGGTTGTTTCTTCTGCATCTCAGTGCCTTGGGCACTCACTGGATTGATATTCTGTTCCATCAGCAGTACTAACAGGACTGGTGGCAGAACTAATATGGCAAGAACCATTCTTTAGCCAGATAACTTTCCGATCCTGTGTGCTGTGAAACTTCCTCTCACACTTTCCAAGAGTAGTCAGAGATGTTTCAAATGTTACTAGTGAGTGATTGTTCCCTATATTGGGTCCTTTCCTTGTGAAAGTAGTACCAATGGTACAGTCTAGCTTGTGGAGGCTTTGAGTTCACTCAGTGGTACCCTGGGCACTGCCACCCTTAAGACCCAAACCTAGAATGAGCAAAGGTTCCACGAGTTGTGAAAGCTGGGGTAATGCTGTAATGCATGTAGCACAAGATGCATCTTACTGAAAACAAGCAAACTGGATGTATTTTGTGTCTGTAAGAGGTCACACATTAGAAGACAGTATTCTTGTACAGTGAGATTTCTATCACGCTAGGCCATTTAGTTATCCTTTGACTTAAGACTGTTTTACCCTAGATACTCCCATTAAAAACTTCAGTGGTCTTGATACTGATTGTCCAGTTCTTTCCTGGACTAACTTTGGGTATAATGCACATGAAGACATCAGGAATGCAGCTTCAGCAGTTCATCTCCATACCTGGTTAGGACCCAGGTCTAACCTAGGTAGTTAAATCTTGCTTGTTATCACTAGAAGAAGTGGTTCTTCTATGGATTATACTTGCACCTTTGAGATTGAAAGTAGTCACTATTTACCCATACTCTCAAAAGATTTTCTTCAGTCTCTAATAGCCTGGAAAATTTTCATCTTCCATTTTTGGGCAAGGTTATTTGGAAGGCAGTTTCAAACAGCCATATTCATACTTGTCATACAATGACCATCCAGATAATTTTTTTTTTGTATCAGAACAGAATACTGCTCTTACTAGTTTGTTTATGAATACTTGTTATGGTGGTTAATGACCTTTTAATGGAAGTACAGAAATTTGTAATATTCTGTTGTGGTCCTACTTGACTTATCTTTTGGGTATTTTTTGACACTGTGTACCATGGAATGTTATTAGAGTGTCTTTAACTTACCATAGCCTGCCCAACATTGTATTCAAGCAGTGTAACTCTTTCCTCTTGGGTTGCTCCCAGAAGGTAGTTTCTGAAGTAAGTTCCCCAAAGAGGCAAGATGTTGCAGGGTTGCCTCCCTTGCCAGTCCATCATCAGCCACCCCAAACCAATTGCCCCATTCATTCCCCATCCCTAGAGAAAGGGTTAGGGTTGCATCATACAGACAGCCTTTGGAAATGGTTTGATGGTTTCTTCTTAAGCCCTAATGTTACCCTACTGAGTTGGTCAGCTAGCAGAGTGGAAAGGGTGAATGGATAAACTCCAATAGATATCCCTCACTTCCACAAAGGATATTGTCAGCCAGCATCCTCATCCTTGCCTCAGGCAAAAGAGGGTGTTTTTCCCAGTCTCTACTGAAGAAATTACACCTCTCTCCTTGTGCTCCTCTTACCCATGGAGAGATAAGCTGGATATACCCTTCATTCCTCTCCCTCTTTACCTGGCTCATTCCATTCAGTGGGCCGATATATCACCCCTAGCTTGTCTGGGAGGCATAAGGGCTCCATCCTTCAGGACTGAACCAAGTTTATTTTCACTCCAGTTTTGCTTAGGGTCCATCGGTTGCCATGGAGATAATCCAGTACTACTAATGTGAAGATGTTATTCAAGTGTACTTCTTTTTTCTGAAGACCAGATATGCAATATTATGAAATTCCAGACCATTTGAATGTTAACCTCAGCTAAATGGCAAAAAAAAAGTTAACTTTTTTGTTTCAGTACCACTCACATGAGCTCTTGGGCTTCCCCCCATAGCAACTTCTCTCCCTGGGGCCAGCACATCTTGGAAGGTACCTCAGTGTTATCCCTGGCTGGTGAGAGTCATCCATTCAGACACTAAAACCTCATAGATATTAGGCTATAAGTGGCCTTAAAACTGGCCAAGATGATTGGAAATTCTACAGCCATAATATTTTGGACAGTAGCAGTTTTCTGTTAAACTCCACCTCACCCTGATATGCTTGGCTGATGTCATCTATAAGTAGGCATCCAATGGCACTATGAGGAAAACATCTCCAGCTAATATGATGGCATGTCAAATCTTTGCTCTCCCATCTAATGTAGCAATGGCTCTTATTCCACCACTAGTATCACAACAGGCACAATGGGAAATCAATTGTTTGACCCCAATGTATTCCTCACAGTCGCCATCCTGGTAAAGGGAGCTTCACCATTCTACCCCCCATTCCAACTCCAAAGGGGTTCAAGCTACTAGTCAAACATGCTTTGTCTGATATCAGGGGAACTACAACAGAGAGTCAATTATCCGAGCTAACTGGGACCTAGGGTAGTTTGAATAATCAAACTGTTCAAATAATCAAACATACACTGAACTGGATATGAAACCTCTAAAATCCTGTTTTTTCTGCACACAGGGAATACACTTTTCAACGATTCAGCAATTCTAGTGGACAGTAAAGAATAGTTTTCACACGAGTGGGATACAAGCTCAAAAAACAAAAGCAAATACATATAATGTTTACATATTTGGACTTTATGATTTTTCCTACCACAAAACTTTTGAAGGCTGTGTTCGGATAATTGTTTCAGATAATAAGCATTCAGACAATCGACTCTCTACTGTAGTCAAACTTTGATCACCTGGACTGCAGTTAGGCCTTTATTTCTCTTCACCAAAGGAGCTAGCCATGATTAATAGTCAAGTAATGGTTAATTCTGCAAAAACAGTGGCTACACTGGTGTGTGCTACCATTCACCCTTTGTAGACTACTTACCTAACTCTATCTTCCTTTGAAATAATAAAATTTTTCACATCTAAAGATTTAGGTGTAGAACTTAGTAGCATTTTGACAGTAAAGGACCAGGTGCCAGCAGTTATCAATAAAACTCTCTAAATATAATAATCAAATCATAAAAAATTAATTTTAAATTATTCAATTGCCTCAACTACTGGTTTGAGCTCAATTCTGACAGCTGTAACTGGCACTGCCCTACAAGGAAGCACGTCATTGAGTTCTATAGTTACTCACAAAGTTCCTTTAATTTCCCTACAACTTCTCTAGGTTTGTACATCCTTGCTAACAACAACCTGTGCAATGTCCTACCCGCCCCCCCGGTCATAACCTGGTTTTCCAGAATTTCTTCAATACCATCTAAAAACACTCAGTCTCCATGAACTCACCATATTCTTCCTACATCAGTGCCTTTCTGTCTGCAATAAGCACACCTGATGCCTTCCCAGCTATTTTGTCTCCCTCAGTCAAATCTGACAAGAAAAAGAACCCATCCTTGGTAAAGATAGACCACCTGATGTTCCTTCAGCATAAGAACAACCTACTGGTCAACATTAGCAGCCATGCTAATTAGGATAAGGCAGTTAATCTGCCAAGCCTCCAGCAAAATTTAGACCAGTAACAGAAGACCTGGTCTATTCACCAGTGAACCACCTTCTGATCAACAGTACAGGCGATCACTTTAGTTGTAAGTTTACAAAATACTGTATTTGAAAAAGTCATTCTTTTCTAATGAAAAGCAATCATCCATCATATAAGATCTCTTCTTGAAAGTAAAGAAAGTTAATCGTATTCCTTTGGAAAGAGGGTTTATTAGCTCATAGGAATTTTAGTGTTTTAATTCTATGGCAATATTGATCCTACTATTGAACTCCTATGCTAGCCTGGTTTACTTTACTACCAGTTAATTCTGGGGATCCCTCTGCTAGCATTTAAATAGAGGACAAATGAGCATAGTTTCTTTTCTGCCCTCTACTAACTACCTTAACTAACTGATCCTTTTTGTTAGAAGTAGTATAATGTAACAAGTGGACTGCATCTAACCAATTTTACTTAGCAGAAGACCTTTTCATAAAGCAAACTCTTCAAAATTGCAATGGGTGACCAGACTATAGTATGCAATGATAACAAGATCCAGTGAACAGTAATGCACCCATTCATTAAATGCATATAATCGTTGACTGTTTTTTAATTTGTGTTCCATGGACCATAATAGAGAAGCCATTTGGGTGGTCATTAATGTAAGAAGCACTAATAAATATATTTGCTCTCACTGTAAGTTGAACTTAATACTATATGTATAGCAACCATGTTGTTTCGCATTCTTATTGTAACTAGGTTTTGATTGGAAAAACACCTTTGGATGTGTTGTAACTTAACTTGTAAAACAGAATAAACATTTGAGATTGTAACTGCTGTAGCATAAACTGCAAACTGTCAAGAACTGCACAACTTCCTGTGGCCATAATGACCACCACAAGGAAGTGTGTGGCTTGCACAAAATAATATAACCCACACCCAGTAATACAGCTACCCTCATCTCATTCACTAAAATGTATTATTGTGAGCTTAGTAATATATACTTATTTGTCAAGTGGGTAAATGAACTGGTCCAAAGACATTTTTCCAGCCATGAACAGGGCCAGAGTCAGAAAAAAAATAATAATATAATCAAATCATAAAAGCAATATTAATTAAATTACAAGTAGGTACCTGAAGGAATTATTGACAGTTATTAACCTGAATCGACAGGGTGTATCCAAAATTTTTGGAATTATACAACAATTTACAGACTGTTGCTCTCCCCTCCCAGTGCATACCCTTGAGTGATGTGCATGCCATCCAGTGTATACATCATTCAGCATGCTTGCCCACCTAAGTGACATGCACAAATGCCTGGTACTTTGAGAATCCTTTGTTCTGTCAGTCAAACCAGATTATAAACTGTATAATAGTGGTGCAAAGGTTATTCTCACATTTCTTGGTATTTCAGTTTGGTTCTTAGCTGGAGCGTCTTCTGTTTGGATTCTGCATATCCTCCCTTTGTCAATGTTGGCTTTTGCTGGGAGCTGCAGTTTCCTCCCATATCCTAAAGGCATGTTGTTAGGTGAACTGGCAATACCATGCACACTGGTGTGCATGTGTCAGTGGATTTTTTTGTCCCACACACTGTTTCTCTATCTTAAACAGGTTGCTTGCAAAACTAGGGTATGGATTGCTGTGAAAATGAATAAGATAATGCTGTCATTGAATAATGACCAAATAAAAACGTGTACACAACAACATTTTAAACCACTATGTGAACAAATCTGCATCATGACTGAAAAGGGTCCATCTGAAGCAGCCTCCTCACTCAACATAGAGAAATAGACAAAAGGGGAACCAGACAAGCACACAGGGTCTGCAAAAACGTATGCGGATTAAACAAGTATAAATCTACTAGCTTAACATTCATAAACAGCCACACAAAGGAATCATATTAACATCAAACTCCCATACAGACAGTTACTTTAGGTACTCTGAGGTTTCCCCGAAAAACATTACTCACATTTAATACTCACTAATAAAGGACCTGGACGTAAAGTAACAAAGTTTAAGCAAAAACCTATGGACCATGCACCACTTAACATACATAATGACTAAGAGAAGCACAGTTGATCTGCTGTGGCGACCCCTAACAGGAGCAGCGGAAAGAAGAAGAAGAAGAAGATCAGTGTACAGTGGAGAGTGTCTTCAGTCACTGCATTTTTTGTGTTTGTTTGTTTGTTTAAGGGGAAAATCTATAGCAGCAAGCAACCCCAAATAATCATGCATGCATCTTTTAAGTTGGGAGACTTCCTGTAATAATTACATTTCCTTTCTTCTACTATCCCCACGTCCCAACCATAGTGCCACTTCAAAACTGGAAAAGGTAAAACTTCAGTACCATAGCAGGAGGTAGAATTCTCCCAAACAAGCAGCAGTATCCTTGGTCTCTTTGGCGACTTCAGCAGCCTTTTCTTTCCCCAGAGTTGATTACATTCCATTCATGCACCGTTTATGTTTCTGACATCAGTGTTTTATTATAGTGACAGATCACCACGTCCACACTACACTGAAATGTGCAGGACTGTTCTTCATGTGGCACAAGCCTGCAGGAAAGCAGTACCACTTTAAACTGCTGGACAGTCATAAATGTGAGGAAAAAGCAGACCTAAACTAAAGGCAGCACGCAGTCCTACAATGTTTGTGCTACCAGAGCTGCCCTTTGACCCACCCATGCATGTGGATTAAGATTCAGATCAGGAAGGGGGAGGGAAAACCTAACTGAGTTACCTTCATTCATTAAAGATACAAAAACAACACCAGCCAAGCATTTGATGTGAATAGTATAGTTTACAGAATGTAAATGCACTGTATGTTTCTGTTGTTGTCAGTTTAAATAAAACATTTAATGTAAATTTAAAGTGCATTGTCTGGCATATGGTTTAAGCCTGGTTACACTGTTGTATATAGCTGCTGTATTATTTACATCAGCAAATAAGAGGCAGCAAGAAAACTGTGAAATGTAACTTCAGTGGTTAGACAACACTTTCATTATGCAAAACCATGCTTATTTGTTGAAATTGCTGTCTCTCGGAACAAAAGGCTGGTTTCTTGCTTTATAATGGATGTGGACATGTGAGGTTATGCCTGAGAACAACCCAAACTGGAAAAAGAAAGCAGATGTCCAAAAGAAAATGACCCAGCCACACTTGGCTTGATAAAAAAGGAAGGGACTTTCAGATTCAAATCCTTAACTGAAACTGCTAATGTCTGCTCTCAAAGATTTAAATCTGTTGTCCCAAAGAACAAAGTCTTACTTACTTTCTTTGTATGTTTCTAAACCTGCTTATCTGCTCTCCAGTTTATGCACTTGCAATTTTTTTTCCTGTTGTCTTTCTGTTACCAGTTTTGACCTATTAATTATTTCATTTTTCTAAATTCTCAGAACACCTGGCTGCAACAGAATATGCATTTATTTTTGATGTTGGAAAGGAAAGACGTCACATTTTTTATGCAATGTTTGTTTCCTAAAACAGTTGGAAATGGGGAAAAGTAGTATAAAGATAAAACAAAGGCTCTGAAACTTCATTTCACCCATTTTCCACTGGACCTCCACTCCAACCTCAGTACCTTGCTGTAAGCTGAAAGCCAAAAACATTCACAAAGATGTATAAACAAATCTATCACTGCTGAAACATGCTCAGTGCTCTATGAGACCAGAGCAGAATGAAGGAAGTAGAGACCAGTGGAGACTGGCAATATGTACACAATACAGAGTTATAATACGGTATTAGAGGAATGACCAGGATGTGGTGTTGGTAGAAATATGCAATTATTAGAAAATGAAATCAGGAAGTTGTGCAAGTGTTGCAGAGAGTCCAAGCTGCACAGGTGCTAAGGAAAGCTAACAGAAGCACAAAATTATTTGCTAGGTGAAATATCTTGCCTAGACAAAGTAAGTGAAAAAACATACAGAATACAGCAGCAGACAGGTAAAAGGGCAAGAAGTGAGAATTAAAAAAAAAATTAAGTTTTGTAAGGTATCAGGGAAAAAGATAAGACGTTAAAAGAACAGACTCACAGTGTGAGTGCTACTCTTTTCAAAAGTCTGAAACTGAACACTGAAGGTGTGATCTTCAAAATGGCAACCATGTGATGTGGATAAACTGTGGAGGCATGGCCAGTTTACAACAGCAGCACATGGTTGAGAAGCCAAGCCTCTAGCCCTGTACCACTTAAAAAGCAATAGTGGGCAGATTCTATTTAAAACTTCACAAAACTGACCACCTTCAATGAAAGCCTTCTCTTTAATATACTCCCTTCAAAGAGGGATAAGACAGGAGATGACAATGTTGTCACAGTATTTATCACAGGGTGACATAGCCAACTATGTGCCATAATGGGATAAAGCCCTAACAATGCCATAGATGACCTGGGTTTGACTAGAGGCATAGGCATTGGAGGAGCTGACATGAAGAAAAAACATGAATACTGACGATGTGCTTCCTCACCTCCGTCATGGAGGAGAGAGAGTGGATGCACATGTGTGGGGTCTACACACTAATAGTAGACTTCTTCTACCAGAGGACACACAGAAGTGACTGTATTGGGACAGGGTGGAGCTAATGAGGATAACATTTCTCATATAAGGGACTGACACCTTCACACAATAGCCCCAGAAGTGCATCTAGAAACATGTGCAAAAGAAATATAAGGATGCACCTTCAAGCTACCATCTCCTCTGTGAAGCAGAAGAAGAAACACACAGACTCATTTTCCCTGTCACATTAAAGTATTTAGCCAAAACATTCTTCTGCCAGTCTTGTGTTCCCACTGTCCAAGAAGCAAAGAACATGGCATACAAAATGACAGTGTAAATATAGGGCTCAAATGGCAAAAAGCCACTGTGGAATAAAGAGTCAACAGCAAACAGTCAAAACTAGCACCCCCAACAGGAAAAAAAATATGTGCCTGCATTTGTTTGCACATATGTGTGTGTGTGTGTGTGTGTGTGTGTGTGTGTGTGTGTGTGTGTGTGTGTGTGTGTGTGTGTGTGTACGCGCGCGCACACACTCACTACTGGATAACATTGTAGGACTGAAGTACAGAAGAGAGAAGAAAAAATGCACTGATGATTAACTTTCCCCATTAAAACCTCATGCACTGCATTGAAGTTATGACAGTATTCTACCACCTCTTACCTACCTATAAGCATGTATGTATCACCCGCTCACCCCCACCATCAGAAAGGCCACAATTTTGTATTTATTCGCATGTTTTTTTTAAATGAAGAATAGTTCCAGAAAATGCTTGCAAGTTGTACATTTATATTACTGGAAAGCACTGTGGCCTAACTGTACAAAAACCAAAGTCTATGAAACACCTTATATATCATCTCTAATTTAGGAATAGAAGCAGTTATCTTTAAACAGTAACTATCACAGTTTGGATAACCAAATGACATGCAGAATGGTGATGTTAGGGTGTAAGTGTATGAGTTCTGAAAATCTGAGCCCATAACATTTTTCATGCGCAGACTAAAATATAACAAACTGGACCTCATTTCAACCTCTAAATGTTCCTACAATTTACATATACAAACTGTACACTACTTTAATTATAGCTAAAGAATAATGTTGTACAATACCTCCAGTACTTTGGGAAAAAACGACCTTCATTACAAGTAATACTAACTGCAGTGTAAGTGAGCAAGAGGTAGCACAAATATCTTTGGTGCAGAAGACAGTGGGTTCTATTCTTACAGGAAGAAGGACTGCTGAAACGGCAGTTCAGCACAAGGTGAGTACTGCACTCTGAAGTCTGCCATCCTTCATTTCAAATGTTAAACAGAGGTCACAGCTGCTTGAGTTAGTGGTAAAAGATCCCATGGCACCTATCCAAAAGATTAGAGTATTTTTACTTATATATATATATATATATATATATATATATGGGTACGTATCACTTCGCCTAAAACTCATTTCACCTAAACTCAATTCACCTAAACCAAATCACCTAAAACTCATTTCACTGACAAGTAGTACAATAAGGCAAATCAACGGTATATGTCCTTTTCCCCACTGTAGTGCGATCCTGGTTTTAGTATATATAGTTAGGGGGGGTGGGAGGCACAGCCCCTCCCACATTGGCCACCCCCCCTTACTATATATACTAACACCAAGATCGCACTACAGTGAGGAAAAGGACATATACTTTTGATTTGCCTTATTGTACTACTTGTCCGTGAAATGAGTTTTAGGTGAAATGAACTTTAGGTGATATGGTCTTGGTGAAATGAGTTTTAGGTGAAGCGATACATACCCATATATTACATATTATTTACATATTTTCATTATTTACATCTATTTACAAATCTCTATACATTATAAACTTTTATTTAAGCATTTGGAACAAGATTCCAATCTACATTAGGCAGAGCTCCTCGCTAACACTCTTCAAGAGAAACCCTGACGAGTGGATGGGAACAGAAAGTTTACCCCGGGGATCACTTCAGTGGCACTGTTGGACAGAGGCACAGGGAACTAATCTAAGGGGGCGGCGAAAGCCAACACATTCTGGCTAGGCTTATAAATGCCTTTGGGCAGATAGCTTAGTACCTACTATGAACCTATTTCCCCCCCCCCACTCTTTTTTCCACAACCAAAACATTATTTTCTCCAAAATCTTTGCCAAGGTCCATTTTCCATTGTATTTAATGTCATTTAGTCTCTAATTCCATATAGTCCATGAAACATTTACTCTGTCCATTTTCTTCACTTCTTCCAGTTTTCATGCACCATAATTACCAAATTCTATTATGTCTATATTTCTTTGTTCAAATATTAACTAACTTTTCACCCTACTATCTTTACGTATTTCTTTCCACAAATTACTAATTATTTCACATTTCAAAAACACATGATCAGTAGTCTCAAACTCTCCACATTTATTACATATTCTATCTGTTTTTTTAGTATGGCATATTTGCCTTTACTGGCAGTTTTCTAATGGACACTCCATAAAATATTACATTCATTAATCTTTTTACAGTTATTATATCTCATCATTATGTTTTTTTTCTTATCTATTTCTAAATCTTTCCATGGATCAATGCTTTCATAATACTTAAGTACCATTCCTTTCTATTTTTCTCACATGTATTCTATTTTCCATAACACAATTTTGTTTTGGTACTCTTTCTTTCATTTCTTCATTCACAATGCTTTTACTTCATTTTTTAACTTCCACTCCTTCCCACAATTCTTTGTATTTATAATACAGCATCAGTTCTATCAAGTTTTTATTTTCCTTCATAATTCCTTTTAATACCTTATATAAAATTAAAGATGCTGCATGTACTATTGGGTTTATTAAACCCAAGTCTCCTTGCTCTTATTTCAAATATAGAATCCCTCTTTTGACTGGATTCAGCTTAGAGTCCCATATAAAAGAAATGTAATCATCATTAGTCCCTTTTCATATTTAATAGGAATCATATAGAAGTTAGCAACATAAGCAATTTTTCCTATTACTATGGTTTTCCAACAAGTTTTTTTTTCTATATGAAAATCTTTATGATTTCCAAAAAACAGTCACATCCTTAGTTCTTTGAGTACATTATCCCCTAGTTGTTGTCTGTATTCATTCCTTCCAAATATTTAATTATTTATTTTTATTTAACATTTGTTTATTGGGAAAGTCTGACTGGACACAGATCCTTTTTCAGCAGAGGCCCAGGGAAAAATGCTCCATGAGTAACAAGTAAATTTTAATGCACAAATAACAATAATCAATACAATATAAAGCAAACAAAATGCAGTATGCATAAAAAATACATATTTGTTAAATCATGACAAAAAAATCTAGGCTTTGATCTTAGCTAGTACTATTTCTAAAGTATGACTTATGTCAAGATAAAAGTTAAGACAGGCCAGTAGGAATAAAAGATTAAACACAGAGGAAAAAGTTGGATATGGTTGGCGTATACTGAGCATTCACAAGGGGTTATTATTCCTAATATATCTATATAATTTTTATTGAACTTAATACCTCCTACCATACCTTCAACACCAGATCCTTTACTTTTCTACTTATTTATACTTAAACAATTTTTTTTTTAATTTATACTTTATTTTTAACAGTTAATACAATATCATTCACATAATTATACATTATTAGCAACTGTACTTCCTTCATCATTTTGTATCCACCTCTACTTGACATTTTATTAATTTCCTTCACTATTACATTCATAACTAATGAGAAAATTAAATTACTAACTGGGCAGCCCTGCTTCATTCCACATTCTATTTTTATTTCTTCCCTGGTCCAGCCATTCACATTTATTTTCACATAGTTCCTTTCATAAACAGATTTTATTACTTGTAATATGTTTTTGCTTACATTATATGCTTGCAAAATCCCCCATAATGATTTATACTGAATATTATCATAGGCTTTACTTGTATCCCCTATCATAACCTTCGCTTCTACATTTTTATTTATATCATCAACTATTTCTCTTATTATCCATAATAACTCTTGATTTCCTTTTCCTTTTCTTCTGAATACATTTTCATCTTATAATTCTATCCATTTTTTGTAACCTTTTTGTTATCATTCTCATAAAAATTTTATAATCCGTATTATTCAGTGTTATAGGTCTCCAATTTTTTATCTCCTCTTTATTTCCTTTTTAAATATAAACTTTATAACTCCTGTACATATCCTTTAAATTCCAGTTTTAACTATTCATTCATAACTTCTATAAACTTATTTTTTGCCACTCTATTTCTTTATACATGCCATATTCAATTCCATCCAGTCCTGTTGCAGAATTCATGTTAACATCTTTTAAAATTTCATTATCTTCATTATTTAATTTTTCACCTTTATAAATTTGTTCTATGTTTTCTTCTCTTTTAACAAATAATTCCAACACATATTCTTTAATTATTTTGTATATTCCTTCTTCTGTCTTATTTGCTTACCTTCCTTAGTTTTAATTCTCTTATTATTTTTCCTTATTTTATTATTTTACTCAAATGTGGTGCTACCTCTTCTTTCTTGCCTTGCAAACAATATTTTTGTTTATATAACAAGTTTTAAATTTTAATTTGATTCATTTTATATATTTTTTTTCTTTTTCATAAAAGTAAATTTTCGTCTCTAAGTCACTAAATATTTATTGACTTAATATCTTGTATCTCTCTCTTTCTTTTCTTTCTTATACATTCTAAAGACACTTTTTTATATTTCTCATTAAAATTAAGCCACCAATCCAATTCTCATAAATCTCTCTCATATTCATATTTTTTCCATAATTCCATAAGCTTTTTTCTCTTCTAAATCTAATTCCTTTTCATTAATACTCTATTCCTTTTCCTATTTTTATATATTCTCCATTTTCTGTACTTTAACCCATATAGCCACATGATCTGAATATCCAGCATACTTGATTTCCTTTCAGACTATCAGATATTTAAAAAAATCAATTTCTGTCCTAATTTCATTTGTTTTTTAGGTCCAGTGGCTATTCTCCCATATACTTAACTTTCCACTTCTCATAATTTCTTAAATCATTTTACCATCACAATTGCTCTTATTTTTTTCTTAAATTAGAATTAAAATCACTCACCACTATAATGTCCATATTTACATAAACATATTCAATACTATTTTAATCATTTCTCTCTCTCTCTCGTTTTTGTTACATAAGCATATAAAGCTATATAATTCAATACACATAATTTTTCCATCTCAACTCTATTACTGTAATTCATCCTAGTTCCACTATGGTTACAGCTAATATTTTAATGCTTTCTTGACATAAGCATGTTTCTTTCACCATGTTCCAAACTACCACACCATTCCAAAGTTTTTCAGTTTGTCTTCTTTCTTACTCTGTTAATAATCTGATATGTTCTAAAACAATAATATGTGCATCTACTGCAGCACACCATTGCAATATACCTATTCTCCTCTTAATATTTTTCATACTGTTCACATTTAAAGCTAATATTTTCAGCTTTTAAGAACAGAGAGTACAGTAAAATGTTTATCCCTTTCCTTTCTTATTTTCTATATGCATTATGTTTTTAAAATTTCTTTTCCTTACTTTAACTCTTTTCCCTATATTTTTTTTATTTCTTACTGTGTTCCAATCAACTGCTTCCTCACTGGTCTCTTCTGTATCTTTTTCCTTGTTATTTTTTTTAATTTCATGTATAACCTGTTTATCAGGCGTATGTTTTTGTACATTTTCTTGTATAACACATTCTTCTATCTCTTTCTCCTGTATAACTTCATTTTCATTTTCTTGTACATTCATTTCACATTCTAGCCATGAATGACCAGTACTGTCACATTTTTTGCACTTTAAATCCCATTTATTTGCATTATGCCCAGTTTTGCTCCATAAATAACATCCTTTTTCACATCGATTGATTAAATGATCATTTTTCCACAAAAATAAGTCTTTGGTTGACCCCTGTGTTTTACAAAACCTTTATTATCATAAACATTAATAATACTAGATACGTGTATAACATTATCATTTTCAATTTTAAGTATTACTCCACATTCCCATCCTCCAGTCCATAGTCCTCTTTCATCATATATTTTTGTAGTGTCCATTACTTCTTTACATATAGTTAAATGTTCTTTCGCTTCAACTTCAGTTTTAAACTAGATTATTCTTTTTTTTTTCTTTTGTCTGTAAAAAGCTTGCACCACATATTCTGGCCATGGATAAACATTTTTCTTTTGTTCATACGCACCCAAAAATATTTCCATAGCTTGCCCAGTCTCAAATATTAAGTCACAAAAGTCTCTTTATTAATTAAAATAAATGTTCTTACCTTTTTTGCTTTAACACCCAAAGGTGCTATGACAGAGTCCCAAACCTCTTATCTGTCCAAACTTTCTTCTTTTTTTTTGCTGCTCACAATTACTGTATACTTCTTTTTTTGTTCTTTTATTTCTTCTTTGTTCCTTGTCCAACAGTTTGTACACAAGTTTGTCTCTGGAACTTTTTCTGGCACAGTTCTCTTCTCCTTTTTCTTCTTCTATGTTTTCCATTATGTCGCTCCATGAAATAGCTGCTCCACTTTCTAGCTCACTTTAGTTTACCATTTCTTCCAAATAATCATCTCGCAAACCCCCCCCCCCCGAATGGAGGTTTGTAATTATGCATTTTTCAGAGGCAACTGTCTCTCCTTCAAACAATCTCCTCTGAAAATTTTCCTCTGAATCCATCTCTGTTACAGCTACAATCTCCTTTTCCTCCAGTCTCACTGTTTTTTTCTGCACCTACATCATCAGAAAAACTTCTGGTAGCAATTCTACCATTTCAACTACATTTTCAGCAACTCTCAATCCAGTTTCAGCAAAAGCTGAATCAGCCATGTTTTCTCCCTGTTCCTCCTGGCTGCCTCCATGCCTGGATAGGAAACAGGAAGTCAGGGTGTGTAACATGCAAAGTTTTCCCTGACTACCAAGAGTGGGGGAGGTTTCCCAATGTCCTGGCCAAATTTCCCAACGTATTATAAATACTACATCAGGTTTCCGCTGAAATGAGGCCACTAACATAGTGGGACTAACACAGTCAACAAAGGATAAATAAAACAAGCAATAAGAAATAAAAGGTTTATGTCTATTCACTGTAGCCAGTCAGTAAGCTATGAATTTCAAAAGGTCCAAAACTCCTTATTAAACACTGTCCTCTTGGTGATACCCTGGCCTCAATGGGAAACTCTGGAAAAAGAAAACATGATGGAATACTCTGCCTTCTATTATAAGACAACATGGAATACTCTGATTTCTATCATAAGACAACATGGTGGAATACTCTGCTTTCTATCATACTGCAGTAACTATGGGAAAGGACTAAGCGAATTATCATAGGTGCTATGTTTGCTAATATCTCTCAGTCAACTTACATCTTTTTGGAAGACCAACAATAGCTTCACCTGCTAGCCCCTAAAAAACATACAAATGTTAATATATTTCTGGCATTGTCCTGCATTTTTTCATATAATTTCAAAGATTAGTGGTACAAACCTAGGTCTGACAATGTGATAATTGTTTCTTGCCAGGAAAGATGCAAAAAAGAAAACCTGGATCATGGAGAGAGATGGAGCAGTTACAGCTCATGTACAACAAACCACTGAAGACCACCAGCTGTAACTCATTGTCCTGACTGACTGGTCCATGCCTAACTCACAACTGACTTTGTCTTCCATCTTCTTTTCCTCTGTATCCTCTGTGGTTATACTTGAAGACTGTGGTCGAAAAGTTTCAATACAGTCTCCAACCCTATCTGTAACTCAGTTGCCCAGCTCAGAATCTCAATTTCTTTCATGTAATCAGTAAAATGATCTTTAAAAAATGCTTTCTATACTTTCTGTAATCTTACCCTGCTTTCCTAATACAGCAGCGAACAACCAGGATGGGTCTTCTCTGACTCTCTCTTTTTAGCAGGGCTGGACATTGGTCAACTAGTGCCCTAGGCAAAAGGTCTCCACAGTACCCTCCCACACCACCCAGTGCCCTCATCATGGTCTACCTACACCATCCAGATTACTACTTTTTCATTTATCTCACAATCACAGTTTGTCTTCCTCTTTATTTTTTCCTACACTAACTCAACACATTTAAAAGAAAACATTTCTTTACTGCAAAATAAATAAATAAATACTGGAAAAGAGCCCCTTCTAGAGTGGCGCCCTAGGTGGCTGCCTTGTTTCCCTATGCCTATGGCCGGCTATGCCATATAGCCCCATTATGAGAAAAATCTATGATTCAAGAAACTAACCAGGCCAACTATTTTGCAGTTCACTTCATAAGTGATCTGTAGCACACAAGTATAGAGTCAGATTATCCTATATTGATTAACAACCCTGGATCTGGAGAAGCCAGCTGAGGATAGTAGGAGTAAGTCCCCAATTCTGTCTCATCCATCCTAGGAGGAGAAGGAGTCAGCTCAACCCACTACATCACTGACTTGGCAGTTCAGGGCTGTGGCCTGACTTATGTTAGAAGCTGTGTGCACTCACCAAGCTATGCATCAGAAAAGTAGTAACATTCTGACTCACACACAGAAGTGCTCATGAATCATTACAGTGGCACTTTGAGGTTTTTCAGACATCAGACTGCTACAATAGGGAACATAGCAAGCAATCATCCTGACAGTTGTCTATATAACTGCATCCTGCAAATAGTTTGCACCTAAAGAAGACTGAAAAGGCCATGGGATGGCTACTGGTCAGCTAGCAGCATAAGCAAAAAAAAAAAAGATATTAAAAACACATTAACGAACACCTAGTGTGAGACATGCACCAAGATGATTAGAAAGACAAAGGCCATTTATATGCCCACATGACATAAAATATAATTTTTTTTCAGCAATGTTTGCTGCTAGAAATATTATGACCAGAGGTTTGTACATTTTTTGTTAAGGATAGAAAGAAAAATCCTCACGTAAAAAAAGTGTTCACAAAGTCACTGTGTACCCTAAAGATATTTGTCAAACAGTACCCACATATTCATGTCCTTTTTATATTTAAAAGGAACAAGAAAAAAAGGAAAGAAAAAAATTCCACAAAGGAAAAAAATGGAAGTACTACTGCTCAGGAATATGCTGAGCCGACTCTCAGTAAAATGGCTGGGTTAAAACTCACTGCTCATGTTCTCCCATTTCTCACAATCATTAAACAAATGTCTAGTGTCAGAGAACATGGAGGTGATATGTAGTGTCCTACAGGGCTCAATGCTGGGGCTGCTTTTGTTCTGTATTTACTTCTTTGACCTACATACTAAAAACTAAGGCATATGGTTAACCAAGTTTTTGGATGACTGCAAATTGGGCACCTTTGCCAAATCATCCTCTAACTCAGAAGCTGTCCACCAGGTACTTATACTTAGAAAATCCTGGGGTACTTAACACAAGCTTAAACTAAATGCTAAAAAATGCATAACAGCTGCATTTGACAGAAAAAAAACTATCCCCCAGCATATAGGATTGACAATACCCCACTTCAAAATGAAAATGCAGTTAGCGACCTTGGAACCTGGGTTGACAATTCCCTTTCCTTTGATCACCATGTAACAGCTGTTAGGAAAACTTTCTACTTGGTGCAGCTGATCTCCAAGGGAATATAATCTACATAAAAAGGTTATTTTCCCCTTGTATTCACCACTAATCAGGCGAATTACAGAATAATACAAGTCCCATTTAGGATGTATCTCACCAGACATATCAAACAGCTGGAAAGCCCCCCACCCCCAAGGTTCTTAAAGAGGATCATAGGTTTAAAATCCCTACAATACCAGAAAAAAACAAAACCACTGCCTCCCTTTTCTGTGTCTTACAGCCTCCTCAAAGGAAACCTATGCCTTTTCTTCTGAGCAATCATGGATCCCTTCATAAATCAAACAATCTCACAAATATCAGAACAAGACATATAAAGCTGTGTCAGCAGATAAATAAAGCAAGATGGAGAGAGATAGTCATTACTTTAATAACATCTCCCTCATCTCTAGAATAGAGCCCTCTTCTAGATAAAGTAGAGGGGTCTATATTAGAACACTGAATGTTTAATAGTTTGAATCACTAAAGGTCGACCTTTATTGATCGAACTATTAAAACATTGAATGCTCATAAAAATAAATTCAAAAACAAAAAATAAAAACTAAAGGGTGTAGGCAGGGGGGCAAGCCCCCTGCACCACCCACACCCCCTGCTACATAAATATACCAACTCCAAGACTGCACTGCATTGCAGTAAACAGAAATCTCCCCTTAAGGAGATTTCCATTTACACGTTTGATATTCTCAGTGTTCACTATTGTCATGTCAACAATATCAGATTCAATATTGTCTACTTTTGACAATGTAATATAGACCTAAAGTAGAGTAACACACTATCTTCCTTCAAATGTGACCTGGATAGTTGGATGGGTATTCATAAATATGTCTCAGGCATAGGACTCTTCAGGGATGGCAGTACAGACTAAGGTGGGAATAGGCAAGTTATAATGGTCATATCACTTAGTAGCCTTTAACTTCCTATGATGCCTGTGACAATGGCTGAGCTATCACCATTGCAGTTGCCATTGTCTGTTTTGTAGTTGGATGCTTGGCAGAACCCAGAGTCCCCTCCATATGCATCAACCATGCTATTAATACACAATGCTTTTTCCTGCCTGACACACCCTGCTGTAACACTTGCCAATCAATGTCCTTGCTGCTATTAGTTATCCCTGGCTTTCCATAGGCATGCATCCAATAGGCTGTTGGATGACACTACATAGTGATTTTTATATGTCATGGTACTATATTACCACTGGGTCTTAGCATCCCATGTGTATTCATTTTTGGAATTCTGTGGCAGGGTACACAAAGCATAGCCTCCCCATTGCAATGCAGGGCAACATGTACTAGGTACTGCCTGCAACTTGCTAGTAAGCTCCTCCAGGCTGGGCAATAGATCCTCAATGTGCTGGTTCAGCCAAGCTTAACTGCCTCCTAGTAAAACTGCTTGCAACTCATGGACTGTGCCAATGTTCTACCCATGGAAGAGTGGTTCAGTGGTATCTTACATTGCCCCTTGTGATACACATATTTCTGTAGCATAATTCTGTCAGGCTTCTATCCTGGTTTGCCATTGTGTATGTCTTCTCAGGCCTGTACTGCTACCCAGGGCAGCAATTATTCCTGATAACTGCTTTTGCTTTTTTCTCTTTTTCACAAAGTTTTTTTTTTCCTTATTTACTTTGTTGTTTTGTTTCTCTCTATGTTCATATTTTACTGACAATGCAATGAATGTAGTGTGGCAGTGGTCACTGCACAATACACATGACTCACCTAGATCCTCAGTAGTCTTCAAGCCCACCTCTCTGCAGGGTGACACAAGTCACCCTTATGGGACAAACTGGAGGGTTCCATCTTCAACTCTGTTGGTCTGTCTGTAGTGCAGCAGCACTGGAAGTCTTCATACATCTCCAGACAGGTGGAAGGCCTGGTAACAGCTCTGGTGGATTGGCAACTGGACATCAATACTAGTAGACTGAAGAATGTCCTCATGCAACTGACAGGGTCACATAGCTGCCTGGCTATGACCAGTGGACCAACAGAGGCTGGGCCCAGCAATGGGTGAAGTCAAAGAGGTGACTGATAAAAAACAAACAGCTTTAGTGCCACGAAAAAAACACATTATCTTGATAAAGTATAAAATGTATTAGTTGAGCACTTTTGTCTTGCTAAGAAATATACTTTTTCAAAAATGAATGCAGCAGCTAAAGCTTCAGTTAAACAGGAAATGTAAACAATCATGTGATAACACGGACCAATGGAAAACACCAATTAATAACCCTATATTAAAACCTACATTAAAAGGTACACAATTAGTGCAAACCACTTAATGCTTGAACAAAGCGTTCTTATCCTTGCAAAGCGCAATACAATGATGACAATATTTTGTGAGAATTTTACTAAATTCTTTCGAGTGTCTTTCATTTTTGCCTGTGTAAAAGGCATCATAAGGCAAGCACTGTGCAAGGTAAACAACAGCCTTGGAATTACAATTACCCCATATGGGGCAGGAAATAGACATATCATAACCTGCCACTATTATGTTGGTACCATCATGAACATAACATTGCTTTCAGTTACCACATTTTAACATAGCATTCCTACTAGTAACTACCACATTGCTTGGGGTTTCAAAACATTTCAATTCTTACCCCTTCTGAAAACAATGTTGGGTTAGCATCATCAAAAACTTTTACTCTTTAACTCAAGTGTCCTTTAAAATGGATTGGAAGCTGAAGGAATTATCAGAAAAATCAAAACAACTCTGGAAATTGTACTGCTCTGCTTGTGAAACCCCTTGACCTAACAAAACAGTTTTGAATATTAACTTATGTCATTGATAACATTTCTGGTAATAGCACCCAATAATATTACATGATCATTTCTAGCAAGGGTTGACCTCATTCAAAAACCTGAGGTCATTAGAAATTAACTTAGACAAATGAATCAACTGTCCCTTAATTAAACTCTTCTTATGATGAAAAGGGTACCAGCTAGAGAAAAACAAATACAAATTAGAAAATGTGGACTTTCTATATACTGTAGACTGAAACTGTTGCACAGAAACATCTCTACTTATTAAGTCATCTAAATGTAAATAATGATTTTGACTGTCACAACATTCAAAAGAAAAACTTAAAAAATAGTGGTGTATTTCAAATAAATAAAAAATGTTTCTAATTTGTCATGTGACCCTGTCTAGAATAAAAAAAATATCATCTTGATAAAGAAGGTACATTTTCCCAGAACAACAAAACCAAGTTGGCATGGGGGTAGGGGGCTGAATCAGCACCCACAGCCACTAGAAAGTTATTTAAAATATTCACCTTTGAAAAAACAAAAACCTGTTGGTAAGGGTCAGTTCCATAAAGGCTTCTATAAACTGAACATTTGAGTTGGACAAAACTCCATAACTGCTGAGGAATCACCCTATATAACTTCTTGACATCTGCTGTAACAAAGAGCCTATCACTGTAAAAACTAACGTGATAAGCATTCTAAAAATTTCCAACAATCTCTAACAGCGTATTCAAAAGTATTAAACATTCCTTTAAGTTTAGTGTGACCAAATAGCTGTACATTCTGTGATGGACTCTCTTGTTGAAACAATGGGTCTGAAAACTGGGTTGTAAACATCTTTAAGAATCTTTGGGAATCCAAAAATCACAGAACCAAGGGGATTCAGTTGGTCCAGATCTACGACATTCTGTTGCAATAAATCATTAAGAAAACAATTAATTCAGAATTAAGCTATGTTAATCTCATGTCTGTAAACACTGACATAAAAATTAGACTCAGGTAGCATATCTGGGTGTTTTCCATTTCATTTTGTTCTGAAGAAGTCAGACATTATACTGACAAAAGTGCTTAACCTTCAATAAAAAGTGGTTACTGGACTTGTTTGCCCATTCGTTGGTTTCATTTTTTATGTTTTCCATTCATCCATGTTATCAAGAGAATGCTTACATTGTCTTTAATTGAAGCTTTAGCTGCTGCATTTAGCTTTAATAAAGTCTCTTTATTAGGGAGACAAAAGCTTTCAACTAATAACTGTCATACTTTTTCTTGGATTTTGTAAACAATTAGTTCTATGGTGGCACTAAGGATGCTCATGTTCTGTAGTTTTTTTTTTTTCCCTTTGTTCTGAACACAAACTAAGAATAAAATAACTAAAAAATATGACTTAACTATAACAAACTAACAAATCTAGCGGTAGCGTTGTTGCCTTACAGCAAGAGGTTCTCCTGTTCGATTCTCGGCTGGAGTGCCTTCTGTGTGGAGTCTGCATATCCTCCCCGTGGTCGAGTGGCCTCCGAAAGACATGCGTGAATGGGCGTGCCTTCACTGAAGGTTGGGCGTCGGGCTGGCAACTCGGCATCATAAAAATCTACTGCCAATCATTAGCGGACCGGAGTTCCGCTGTGGCGACCCCTAACCGGGAAAAACCGAAAAAGACAAAGACTGTACTACTAAAATACATCAAAAATTAGCTGAGATTATAAAATAGAAAAACTACCACTGAACTACAGTAGAAAAACACTAGATAAACAATTCATTCTCAAAAATATTGCACAAACTCCCTAAAGCCCTTTTAAGTAGAAACATAGGCAATTGCTACAGAATAAATGGGAAACATTACTGAGGATAAAAAGAAAACTATAACAAAAGTCTGTCCCTGATTTTGTGCCTTTGACCCCCCCCCCCTCAATTATTTCTGTTTTTTCTCCAGATTTCTTGTGCTAACAGACTGAGAGGAATGGTTCCTCCCAAACTCTAAGGTGAGGATAAAAAAAAAAAAAAAAAAACTAAAGAAGTAAATTAGTCTTCTATTTTATATTTTTTCAAATCTCTAGTTTCAAATACAAATGTAAATTGCAACAAGTGGTTTCCTATAGCTACAATAATACCCACTATACATTTCAGCTTTTCTACCCTGACAGCAATTACAATATCAGTACTGCAACAAAATACCCTGATCAGCTGACGATCATCCCTCAAACACCTTGTACTAAGGGCGGCTGTCCCCTTCTCCCTGTCTTAGTCACACTTCTGTAAACAGGGCTTTGTAGAAACTTGGGCAATTACTGTAACCTATTGAAGTCATTGGGAAATACTAGTCCAACATAAAATAAATACAAAAAAAGCAAATAAATGGAATATAAGTGGGGTCTGGGTTGTTTGATCCATGAAACATGTATTGTAAGCTTGGGGAATCACTTGTGGATTCAACACAACACAAAACTCATTCCCTAAACCTGCAGAACTATATACTTCACGTAGCTTATACCAGACCCCCACATATCCCATTAACAAAAATTACCCCACCCATGTGCCGAGGTATACCCCCCTCACACCTAGTGAACTTGTGCACCTCCTATATGAAAAATTAGGAAATGTGAGAAAAAAGAACTGCTCACTGGTAATGTAGACTTAGAAAACACACCAACAGTGTTTTCTTACTGAAGGCAGTGACTGGGCAGTTTGACAGAGGCAAGTTGAACTCAAAAAGGCCTCATCTTGTTTGTACTCTATGAGGTATACTGAAGTTATATAAAAACAAAATACTCATCTCTCTCAATTGTTTTTGTCTGAATATGCATCAGTCTTGCTTCTTAATATCATTTCATTGCTAAAGTACATGAATAGAATTTTTTCATTGTGTTTTGGCTTTGTGTATAAGGATAGAAATCATGATAGATTATCAGCTTGAGACTCTTTCATTCATTCCTTTCCTTGTGATGTTCTACAACTCCTCTGATTGCTGCTAGAGTTGGATAGTAATCGTATTGAAGGGATAGTACGCAAAGAGGTATATTCTAAAACTTCTACCTAGAATGATTTGCATAAATCCTATAATCTGTACTTACAAAAAATGTTGAT
This sequence comes from Protopterus annectens, assembly GCF_019279795.1. Taxonomy (NCBI): domain Eukaryota; kingdom Metazoa; phylum Chordata; order Ceratodontiformes; family Protopteridae; genus Protopterus; species Protopterus annectens. The sequence continues at coordinate 842,802,625 of NC_056731.1, forward strand.
CAGCTTCTTAGGGAATAAAAAAGAGAATTCTGAGTGGGTCTCCAATCTATCTGTTCAAGACATGAATTTTCTTGGCGTCCATGTTAAGAACACATAATATGTAGTTATGATCGAAGAGCCGATCAGAATTCTTTGTAGTGCATGGAGATCTTTTCCATGTACTACAAATTAGTCAAACGTGAGGGTAACAAAAAGTGATGTGTTTACCAGCTTTGAAAGCTAGTAAAGCAATGATGAAGTAGGTTGACACCCTTATGTTTTCCCTGTGTAAGGGAAGCAGGTTTTAAAGTACTTTGTGTACCTTACAGACAGCATGCAGAAACAGGAGTGGAAAACAAAGCCATTTCTCTTCATGCTGCTGCTATTTTGCTATTTACTGGTCAGTGCTGTCTGCTTTTAGTGCACATCCAACCTTAAGAAAGCATAGGGGAGCTTAAAAAATGTTAAGCACCTTTCTAAGAGCTGTAATCATGGTGGTCTGTGCACTACAATCATTTAAAATACAAGTCTGCAATAGCAAATGCATTTTGCAAACTCACAACAAATGACTGGTATGAATCTCTAAGAAGCTTTACACCATCAACAGTAGTTTTCCTCAACGATGTTTTTTTTTAGTACATTTGGCGCTTTCTGTACATTCCACATTCCCCTCTAGCTATTGCAGCAGTATAGGAATTAAAAACAAAATCAGTTTAGAATAGCATTAATGCATTCCATTACCTAATATGAAAATTGCTCGTCACCTACAAATCAGGCTTCTAGCTTGCTTTCAAACCTCAGTCTCATACTTGTTAGCCTACTTTCAAATGTATTGCACTACTTAATACCAGACTGCATCCAACAGGCCAGCTACTAAGATGGAGCAATCATACTATTCAGCGACCAAGGTGCCATAGTTTAAATCCCAACACTTTCACCAACAGCATAGTACCAAGGAAACTTCATAAACTATAAAGCAAACTCCATTTCACAGAAAAAAAAACATTCATACCAAATTTATGCTTACATCCCCAAGTCAGACATGAGTAGTAATGCAGCACCCAGCTGTTGCAGTTTTGTGGGCATTGTAAGAAGGGTTAGAAATGCTAAAAGACTCATTGTATTGCAATGTTATTCTGTTTGTCACCACAGAAAATAAAGTAGCCAGCCTTTCCTTTCACTGTCTTTCTTGTTCTTCCTGTTTCTTGTACTGTGGTTTGAGCAGTGTTTACATAACAGCAGTGTTTAGAAATTATACATCCGCCAAAGTGCATGTACTTCATGCCAGTAGCACATCTGAAACATACAAACAGTAGAGAAAAGCACATCTGTGTTATTACTTTCATGGCATACACTGAATGGAAATTCAGCACCCATAATGTCCATGTTTCTTAAATAAAGCAAATCAACCCCCCTCTTTTTTTAAATTAACACATCTTTATTTTATCCAAAACTGACAATATTCCTTTCCAATGCATGAAGCTCTTTGTAAATCAGCATATCAACTTCAGCAATTTGCAACTAATAAATTACAGTTTTGTCAGAACTTAGCATAAAAGTAGATATCCTGCTGATCACTATTGCAGTATTCCTGACATATATGGTTATCAGTGTTGAAGTCTGGCTGGGGAACCAAAGCTTTACTTCCGTAGGTCATACGTCCAATGCATAACCTCAGCTCATACGCATTGGGGTATATAGATGGATGTATGAGCGTGGATCCTCAGTCCATCTCCAAGCCAGTAGCCTGAAGACTACTAAGAGAGGTGAGTGGTCATCTAGGAGGGGTGTAGCTCAAATTGGTAAAAAAAAAAAAAAAAAAACTCCCCCATACCCATGTAACAGAGCAAAGGAGGAGAGGAAACTAAACACTGAAGTGAGATAGAGAAGAGGGGATGGACGGTGGGATGGAATAGTGCAAAAGTTATCAGTTGGACATTGACTGTTATGTTAAGTTCTTACACAGCTGTATTACATCCTGACCAAAATCACTGTTGCAGAACTCCTAACATATGGGTGATTAACGGAGCTGATGGAAGGAGGAATGGTGGTTGGCTACTACATAGAAGAGTTGTTCAGTAGTCCAACCCAAGACTGAACTTATCAATCAGGAGGAGAAGGTAAAAAAGTACAGTTTTGTACCTACCATAAATGTAGATGTTCGAGGATCCACATTGCTGCAGTCCTAACTATTGGGTAGTCCGCTGTCCAGTCGGCCTGAATACCAAAGTATATGGCTGACGTCGGTCACGGCGCATTAGACTGACGTCAGTACGTCAGGGTACTAATGCGCATGACCGACGCCATCTCCTCAGTCTTTTCTTGCCCCAGATGTCAGAAGACCCTAAAAAAACAAGGCCAAAACCAAAACACACCAAACATACCTGCACCAAAAATATATACAATATATACAAAGGTACCAGAATATAATCTCACCTACACAACCACCCCTAACACAGAGGGGAAGGAGGGAGGGTAAATTGGACTGCAGCAATGTGGATCCTCGAACATCTACATTTATGGTAGGTACAAAACTGTACTATGTTCTTCATTCCACATTGCTGCAGTCCTAACTATTGGGTAGAATCCCAAAGCAGAGGTAAGGGAGGCTGGCAAATCATAAGGAAGCAGGAGCTGATAACATGCCTTGCAAAATAGCTGTGGCAAAACCAGCCCTAGACTTAGAGTAGAGAGGAAGGTGGTAATGCTTAGAGAAAGTATGCACTGAACTCCAAGTAGCTGCCTCCAAAATATCCTTAGTTGCCACCCCCCTTAGAAATGCTGTTGAAGTGGCAGTAGCCCTAGTGGAATGAGGCCTAATCCCAGCTGGAATCTCCTTGCCATGATGGGAATAACAAAATGCAATGCAAAACCCAATCCACCTAGAAATAGTTTGCTTTGACACAGGCTTGCCCTGCGAACTCAAAGCAAAAGAAACAAACAACTGCTGAGACTGCCTAAAATCCTTAGTCCTGCTTAAATAATAACGCAATTGCCTGTGTACATCTAAAGTGTGCAAAATATTTTCCCCTTTATTTTGGGGATCTGCATAGAAAGTAGGCAAATGAATAGTTTGGTTTAAAGCCACACTAGAAACCACCTTAGGCATAAAGGAAGGATTAGTACGTAATGATACCCTATCCTTATGAAAAATCAAAAAAGGCTCAAACTCGATAAGCGCCTCTAACTCAGAAAGCATTGTTGCAGAAGTAATGGCCAACAAAAAGCAGTCTTCCATGACAAGTATTTCAGTTCAGCAGTAGCCGAGGCTCAAAAGGTTGTAGAGTAACTTTCTCCAACACAAAATTGAGATCCCAACCAGCAGTAGGAGCTCTACGTGCGGATCTTATATTCTTTGCCCTCTAAGAAATTGCTTGAACAAAGGATGTGAAAACAATGGTGGGTCACAATCATAGTGAGCTGAAATTGCTGCAGCATGAATCTTAATGGAAGTGAAAGACAAACCTTTGTCCAATAACTCAGTAAGATATTGAAGAGCCACACTCAAATTAGGCTCCGAAATCTCCAAATTCTTTGCTGCAGTCCAAAATAAAAATCTCTTCCATTTTTCTGCGTACACTTTCCTTGTACTAGGTCTTCTGGCTTCCATAATCACATTTAAAACTTGTTGAGGAAGTTGAGACCTGCTGTCTTTCAAAACAGAATATGCCAGGCTGTTAGATGAAGAGAGTGAAGCTTGACATTGAGCAGATGACCGTCCCTCTGAGACAACAGGTGTGGAATCAAGGGTAAAGGCCATGGAGGCTTCCTTACCAGACTCCTCAGTAATGGGTACCAGTGCTGCCGAGGCCAATCTGGAGCTATTAAAATCATCCTTGGCTTGTCTTGTCTGACCTTGAGAAGCACCTTTGGGAGAAGAGGCAGAGGTGGAAAAGCATACACATGAAGATTTTTCCAACTGAAAGAAAGAGCATCCACTTTCCAAGCTGTGTGATGAAATCCTTTCGTGCAAAACTTTGGCAGCTGGTGGTTTAGTGGAGAAGCGAACAGATCTATGTCTGGAGTTCCCCATGACACTGTCAATTTGTGAAATACATGAAGATCCAGTTTCCACTCATGGGGATCCATGATTTGTCTGCTTAACACATCTGCTAAGGAGTTCTGTGCTCCCGGCAGAAACCTTGCCTGAAGAGTCAGTTGCAAGCTGAGCGCAGTCTCCCATAAAATCATTGCTTGCCTGCACAATGGGTAAGAATGTGTTCCCCCTTGTTTGTTGATGTACCACATGACAGTTGTGTTGTCTGTTAGAATCAACACCTGCCCTAGAAGAAGTAACTCCTTGAAAGCCATTAATGCAAACTGGACTGCTAACATCTCTTTCATGTTGATATGTAGATGCTGTAGTCTGGCAGGCCACTTGTCTTGTATCCACTTTCCATCTAGATGAGCTCCCAAGCAATGTCTGAGGCATCTGTCGTTAGAATCTGACTTGCCTCTGGCCGGGTCACAGAGAGTCCCTTGTTTAGGTGACATTCCTGAGCCCACCACAAAAATTCCTTCTGAATGCAAGGTATTATTTGAATGACAGTGTCCAAATCCTGGCAGTGCTGTGTCCACAGATTTTTGAGATACCATTGTAGCTTCCTCATATGCAGTTTGGCATTGGGAAGCACCAGAATACAAGATGCCATGAACCCTAAGGCTTGAAGGACTGTCCTTGCAGTCAGCCCGGACTGAAGAGATAGTTGATGGAAGTAACTTGAAAGATTCTTTTGTTTGTCCGGGGTTAAAAGGCCATCTGGGCTGCTGTATTCAGTCTCACACCCAGAAAGCACATGTCTTGAGAGGGTACTAGACTGGACTTTATTTCGTTCACAGAATACCCTAGGCATCTTAGCACTGCTATGACATATTCCAAATGCTGTAGAAGGTCTTCCTTTTCTTGAGCCAGAATCAGGCAGTCGTCCAAGTAAGGATAGATTTGAATTCCTTTTAGCCTGAAGTAAGCTATCACTGGAGCCAGAACCTTTGTGAATACTCTGGGCAGTAGATAAGCCAAAGGGCAATGCAGAGAACTGATAATGAGAATTTCCAGCTCGAAACGCAGATACTTCCTGCAACTTAGCCTTATAGGCACATGAAGGTAAGCTTCCTTGAGATCTAAAGTTACCATCCAGTGATCTTTGCCCAGCAGAGGTAAAAGCTGCTGTAACGTCAACATTTTGAACTTGGGAATGTCCAGATAAGTGTTGAGGATAGATAAATCCAAAATTGGTCTCCACGTGTTCCCCTTCTTTGGTACTAGGAACAGGCGAGAATAAAATCCTAGGCCCCTTTCTGGCACAGGAACTGACTGAATGGCTCCTATTTGAAGCAACAGAGAAATTTGCTTGTGAGCCTCTGTTCTTTGTAGAGGAGGAATGTCTGGCATGCCTTTGAAAGGAGGCAAGGTATGGAAATAAAACCTGTAACCGTGGTGAATGATATCCAGAACCCATCTGTCTTGGGTAATTAAATCCCAATTTTCTTTGAAAAGAGACAGCCTTCCTCCCAGAGGTGCTGCCAGGCGAGAATGTACTGGCAGCTGAAAAGGCAGGTCATTGGGTCTGCTTACGAAAGGACTGACCCCTGCCATCACCAGAAGTCTGAGCAGGTGAACTCCCTGTCCTAGGCCTAAAAGAACCTTGAGCTCTGCCCCTACCACGTCTAGACCTACCTCTAGACTGGGAATCATAAGCAGGATAAGTCCACCCCTTAGTAGGCCAATTTCTACTAAACTTCGGAGGCTGCACCTGCAAAAAATCCTTAACAGTTTGCATAGACTTAGCCTTGTCCTCCATCTTCTTTAAAACTGCTTCCACAGGCGAACCAAACAACACATCAGACTGTAAAGGAGCATCTAAAATCCTTGTCTTAACATGCTCAGCTAAGTTCTGATCTCTCAACCAGGCGTGCCTACGAAGAACAGAACCAGTGGCAGCCACCCTCGAAGAGGCCTGCACAGCATCAAAACCACACTGCAAAGAATGCTTTCCCACTTGTTCAGAAACATGAACTAAATCCTGCAACTCTTTACACTCAATACCTTCAGCCAGAGCATCCACCTTAGACTTCAATTGTGAAAGGAGATAATTCTGATATTTTAACATATGAAACTGACAATTCAAAGCCCTCATGGCTAAAGTGGAAGAAGTGTACACTTTCTTTCCCCATCTATCCAAAGCCCTTGCCTCTTTATCAGGAGGAACAGGATTTTTAACCACAGAAGCCTTCACACCTTTAGGCCCCTGAGAGACAGTTTCTGGGTCTGCCCTAGGACTCTTAAAAAGATACTTATGGGCGTCAGGCACTCTATAGTACCTATCCGGTTTAACTGGGGCAGGAGGCAAAGAATCAGGATTTAGTGAAGCCTCTGCAAAAACATCTTCTACCACATTCAGAACAGGAGGTATAGCTAAAGGCCTATGCTGGGGTAAAAACAAAAATTCTCTAAGCCTCTTCCTGGAATCAGAGAAATCTTGACCTTCCCATTTAAAATGCTCCCTCATGGAATGCAGAGTTTCTGAAAAAGAAAAATCCTCAGGAGGCGAAGCTGAAGGAGTAGAATCATCCACATCAGAATCAGAATAAGGAGGATACTCTTGCAAGTCTTCAGCCGAAGACTCAGAAGCCTCCGAACATTGCTCAAAACTCTCAAACTCAGGTTCCACCCTAGGCCTCTTATCAGGAGGGGGCATAGAACCTCTAATCATAGTAATCAAATCCTCTGCCATTTTTAGCATATGCTTCTTAGGCAAAGACCCTGAAACACTCGGAGAAACCCCCACTGAAGCTAAAGCAGGCCTGCCTCTTAAAGAAGCCTTGGCAACAGAAGGCGAGGCCCTAACCACCTTAGGAAGAGAGGGAAGAACAGCCACCTGAGAAGCCCCTTCAGCCTGGCCTACTTCCTGAGAGGACACATCCTGTAACTATAAAGTTTCTCCCTGAGACTCCAAAGAAACTCCTGGCAGAACCTCCGGCTCCACTGAGCCCTCTAAAGAACCGACGTCCGGGACTGTCGGTTCTTCCACTCTAGGCTTAGCTGCTTTGTCCTTGCGCTTTTTGGCTGAAGCGGGCGTCGGAGTATCCGACGGCATTTTATAATTACAACGCTTTCCAAACACTAACCTGGCACAGTCTAACCTTCTCTTAATAGTGCGTTTGTTAAATCTAGCACAAGAGCGGCATCCAACAACGTCGTGCTCAGGCCCTAAACAAGGTATACACAAAGTATGGTAATCCCTATGAGGTATCTGTTTCCCACAAGAAATACAGTTATTCACTTTTTCTGACATCCGGTTAAATACTGAGGCAAGAAAAAACCAAAATATTCCCCAACGGGGTACTTAGCCAACTTTGATTCGGTCTGAAACTCTGACTTCAGAAACTTTCAGAACGCCAACCTGCACTCGCAAAATTGCTTCTGCATCGGACCATGCGGCAAAAAAGACTGAGGAGATGGCGTCGGTCATGCGCATTAGTACCCTGACGTACTGACGTCAGTCTAATGCGCCGTGACCGACGTCAGCCATATACTTTGGTATTCGGGCCAACTGGACAGCGGACTACCCAATAGTTAGGACTGCAGCAATGTGGAATGAAGAACATCATGCTCCACACCACACTCATCACATAGTCCCACTATACCTACACCACCAAAACTCACACATAGATACACAAAAACATCATCAGAGGCTCTGAATAAGAATCTGCCCAAACAACAGAGACCTCCAAAGCAGAAACACAAGCGACCACCACCCCTCATCACAACCCAAAAGACACAACACACAGACTCAGTGTGTCACTCAACCACAGCCCATAAGGCAAAACAACGTAGCTAACACATTAGTCATGGGTGATTCTATAGTCAAGCACACGGATGTTCCACTCATGAGAATAGACAAGGAGAAGGTTACTGTTAGCTGCCTGTTAGATGCCAGCATCCGCCACATATCCCATGCACTCAGGTCACTCCACAACTACAAATATGACTCAGTCATTGTCCATGTTGGTGTGAACGACCTGAGATGTACCTCTCTGGACTACATGAAGAGAGACATGGAGGAGCTCTCCAATCTTATAATCCAGGCAGGTATGACTCTAGCCCTGAGCAGTATCCTACCTTCACCCAGAATGATACTGCAGTACAAGGACAAAATGATTAACTTCAACAATTGGCTACACTTTTGGTGTCATTCTAAGGGGATCCAGTATCTGTCTGCCTGGGACAACATGGTCGACAGGCCACAATGCTTTGCCAGGGATGGCCTGCACCTGTCGCCCCTGGGATTCTGGATACTGGCCAAGACTCTTGCCACCCCTATAGTGCCTTTTTTAGGCAAGGCTCAAATGACAAACCCACCACCGTGACAGATACAGGCAAGCAAAAACTGAGGGTAATGCTACTCAATGCTAGAAGTCTAAACCTCAAAATGCACTCACTCGAGGCACTCCTTAAAATGGAGAACATCGATATCTGTGCAGTGAATGAAACCTGGTTCAAGGCTCCAGAGAGCACCCCTGCCTTACCAGGATATAACTCATACCATACCTTTCGGACATTTAACCAGGACCAGAACACCAAGGGCGGAGGTGTGTCCATATTCAATAAAGATAACCACACCTCCAGGCTAGTTGCCCAACATAATGCATCCGAAATTATCCAAGTGGAACTAACTCTGGGCAAAACTGCAATCCATATTGCAGCTTGCTACAGATCCCCCACCATGCCCCAGGATTCCCACTCCTCTTTTCTTGATATACTGGAAAATATTAGGGTTCAACCAAACACCCTAATAATGGGCGATTTCAACTACCCCACCATTTACTGGGAAAACTACTCGTGTACCAACTCTTTTGCTCAATGCTTTCTAGAATTCATAAACTACAATGCCCTGGATCAACTTAACCCCCCCCCCCGGGGAAATAATATCCTAGACCTAGTCATTACCAACATGAGTGACCGGTGTTCCACACCTGTAGTAAACTCCTCATTGGTCAGATACGACCACAAGCTAATCACCATAGATATCCACATCCAGCCCCCACCCCCCATTAAGGAAACCACTGTAAAAAAATTTTCCAAAGCCAACTTCATGCTTCTTAAGACAGAGGTGGCCAACTTCATGACACCCATGCAGATGAACAATACAGTTACGACTGCTAAATCATATACAAATGCATTCTATAAGCACTTACACGAGTGCATGGATTGTGCTATCCCAAACAGAACCAAGACGCTATCCTCCAAAAAAAGGAAGCCAATCTGGTGGTCCCCTGCTATAAACAAACTCTACAACAGAAGGATGAAACTGTTGCAAGAGAGAGTAAAATCCCATGAGTGGAGGAGTTCCCTGGTCAGCCTCAGTAAGAAGCCAAGATCCTCATAAAATCCTCCAAAACCAGCTATGAAAACAAGATTGCCACTGACTCTAAGAACAACCACAAAGCATTCTATAGCTATGTCAAGAACCTCAATAGCAACACCCAGAACTGCTCTGAGTTATAGCACAATGGCATGAAAATTATGAAACCAACTGATATCGCCAACATCCTGGCTGATAGGTTCAGTGCTAACTTTACCCCCCTCTCACCCCCTAAATGTTTCACATCCATACTGGAAGAATGCAGTGCCCCTGCAATCACAACTGAGTAGGTAAAAACTGCACTCAACAAAGCCAAGAACACAGCATCCATGGGACCGGACAACATCCCAGGCTGAGTTCTACATGAACTTCACAATGAACTTGCCCCCGACCTAAGATGTTCAATCATAGCCTCACAACAGGCTTTGTACCCACTGAATGGTGCATAGCAACAGTTATATATAAAGGGGGAGCCACCACGGAGCCCGGGAACTATTGCCCTATTAGCCTGACGAGCCTGGTTTGCAAGGCCATGGAACGTATCATGGAACTCCTAAACAAGGACATTGGTAAACACCAAACTCTGGACTCCCACCCAGTTCAGGTTTGTGTCTCCTAAACCTGATCGACTTCTTTGAAACAGTCACCAAAGCTGTAAACGAGGGTAAGGCAGTTCACACAGCCTATCTTGACCTCGCCAAAGCTTTCAACACCATCCTCCATTCTGGAATCACAGATAAACTCACTAAACTGGGTATAAATCCTTACATCACAAGATGGGTTGCCAAGCTCACTGACAGAACCCACACTGTAAAAGTTGCAAACTCCAAATCTGACCTCAAACCTGTGACAAGTGGAGTACCAAAGGGTTCAGGCTTGGGTCATCTCCTGTTTGGGATCTACTTCTCTGAAGTACGGGCTAACACAGAGGGTCTCTGGCTGATGAAGTTTACAGAGGACTGCAAATTAGGTGCCCTAGTCAAGTCTCCAAACGACGTGGCTATTCTACAGAAGGGCCTCACTGAGACTGATGCCTGGTGTCAGAGCCATGGCTTCAATCTCAACTCCAAAAAGTGCACTGTCATCCCCTTTGGTAAAAACTCTGTACCCATGAACTAGCACATAGGCGGCAGTACACTTAACACCGAAGGTGTGATAAGAGACCTTGGGACTCAGGTGGACATTAGTCTCTCCTTTGTTAATCACATCACCAAAGTAGGAAATCCTTCTATGTGGCACACCTCATCACGAAAGGGTTCTCATCCAGGAAAAAAAGAGGTCACTGTTCCCCTCTACTCAGATCTCATTAGACCCATTTATTGATTACCTCACAAGACATCTGCAACAGCTGGAAAGGCCACAAAAATACCTCACAAAGAGGATTATGGGACTCAAACATATGCCCTACGCTGACTGTCTCAAAAATCTCCAGCTTTATTCCGTAGCATATCGTCTACTCCGAGGTGATCTCTGCCTAACATACAAAGCTATGTCTAACACAGAGCTGTTGGACATGCTACACCTAAAGAAATCCCAATCCGTCTGAGCTACACACTCTAGAGACCTAAGCCTTGTCACCACAATAAAAAGAACATACTGGAGGGACAGATTCCTGTCCCAAAGACTTCCCATACTCTGGAACAAGCTATCTATCTATGTCAAGCAGAGTTCCTCACTAGCACTCTTCAAGAAAATAACCTTCTTGGGTGGCAAAAGCCAGGGAACCTTGTTGACTAGGCTTACATAGGCCCTTGGGCCAATAACCTAGCACCTACCTATGATTCCAGATAGGACTGATCTAGCTAATTTGACCTAGACCTACAGAAAACATCAATCCTGAACCATTTGATAAAGCTGTGTACAGGGGACCAAGTGGCCACCTCCAAGATAGATCCGGAATCTACTCCTTTGTGGAAAGCCCTTGAAGAAGCCACTGTCCTAGTGGAATGTGCTTTAGAGCAGGAATGGAGTGAGAGCTTTAGAAATCTCTGCTGCAGTAGTTTGTTTGGAGACTGTCCGGTCCAGCTTGGGGGTCATAAAACATACAAACAGCTGGTCAGTCATTCAGAAGGATTTAGTTTTGTCCAGGTAAAATTACAGTTGCCTGTGAATGTAAGACCCTTCTCCCCTTGTTGGAGATTCGGAAAGAAAGTGGGAAAATGAATAGCCTGATTGCAGGACAGCTCATTCACTACCTTAGGTATGAAGGATGGCTTAGCCCTGAGACAGTCACCCTGACTTTGTGAAAAATAAGAAAGGGTGGAATGGCCATGAGAGCTTTTAACTCAAAAACTCTCTTGACAGAGGTGAGTCAAGAGGAGGATGGTTTTCCAAGTGCAGAACTTTAGATAAGTGGAAGAAGCTGGTTCAAAGGAAAGCAGAGTAAGCTTTTCTGACATGAAATTATGATTTCAAAGGCTAGAGATGGGTTTCCTTGGTGGGTTAAGATGCAGGACTCCCCTGAGGAACAGCTTGACCTCCAGGCCTAGCCATAAATGAAAAGCTAAGAGGGAGGCAGGCAGTGAAAGCTGACAGGTGAGCTTTTACGGAAGAGTAGGCCAAACCTGATTAAAGGCATTCACAGAGGTACTATGGTACAGTAGGAACTTGTGATAAGAGTGGATCATGACTATACAGTAGGAACCTGTGATAAAAGTGGATCATAACTACACAGTAGGAGCCTGTTATAAGACAAGAAGAGCGCCTCTTTGGCCCTCTTCAAAAGGAACCCTGATGATTAGATGGGAGATAGGAAATTCACCCCGGGGATCACATCAGTTGCCCTGCTAGACAGGGGTCCAGGGAAGTAAATACTGTGGGAAGAAATAGCCAAGGAATTGTTATGGCTAGGCTTGTATAGGCTTTAGGGCTGATAGCCTAGTACCAACCTATGAATCTATAAGAGTGGATCCTGACTATGTTTGCAGCATCAAAAGGAAAACCTCTTCCACTTAGTAGTGTAAGATTTTCTAGTAGTTGGTCTCCTAGCCTTCTGTAGGACTTGTACAACCTCTTCCAAAAAGAGGTGTCTTTAAGGGATTTAAATCCCATCATCCCTAAGGTCAAGCTGAGGGATGGAAAATTTTGGGTGCACAGCAATTCTTTTTACTGTGTTATCAGGTCTGACTGAAGAATTTTCCTGTAATTTCCCTTTGTCAGGTGAGACAGCAGAGTGAACAAATGTTGCCTCTGCCAAAATGGAGTCAGTAAAAGGACATTGGGTGCTTCCTTTTGTGCCTTGAGAAGAATTTTTGAAAGAAGAGGTGGAGGAAGAAAGGTATAGAGAAACTTCCCTGTCCACTGGAAAGAGAAGGCATCTGTCCTCCAGGCCATGGGGCAAGGGTCCCTGGTGCAGAGCTGACAGAGCTGATGGTTGTTTGGTGAAGCAAAGAGGTCTATCTGAGGAGTGTCACACTGATATAATGTTGTGGAAGACCTCTCTCTGTCCTCCAGGGAGCAGCTTAAATAGTCTGCTAGCACACTGTCCTGAGAAGGGATGTATGTGGCTGTAAGCATGATGTTCATTTGTGTTGCCAAGTTCCATGCCTCCTGTGCTAACCTGCACAGTTGATAAGACCTACTGCCTCCCTGTTTATTTATGAATCCCATGACTGTGGTGTTGTCTGTGTACAATTGGGATGGACCAGGTTTGCAAAGGTCATCAAAAATCTGGAGAGCATGTAGAAGAGCCCTTATATCTTTCAGACTGATGGGTTTCTTCAGAAGTTTGCCATTTCCCCTGCACTTGGCATGATTCTGTCCATGCCACCATGCCTCATCTGAAGCATGTGTGTGAACCTGTTGAAGAAGAGGAGGAGGAGAAGGAGTGAAAGGTAATCCTGGATTGAGTATGATCTGTCCTTTCCACAAAAGTATCTCCTTGATACAAAGAATTAGAAGAATCAAGATGCCCAAGGGGTGGCAGTGCTAGGACCACATAGTTTTCAGGTACATATGAAATATGGTCAGGGGGAGCATATGAATGGTGGTTGCCATGAATCTCAAAGTCAGCAAAATCACAGTGGGTAAACAAGTGGAACCAAGGAACTGTAGAAAAACAACCACTTGAAGGCGGTGTCCAGTAACACAAGATACCAGGTGTCCTCAATAAAAATAATTTAATGGAAAGCCAATATCCCCAGCAGCAACAAATACAATTTGCGAAAAGCAGCACAGCTACAAGAACAGAATGTTGGATAAGCGCTTTCGTCTGCTACCATAGCAGACTTTATCAAATCTACTGCTGCCTTACACAGGTGTAGTTAAATAACCAGTACAATTAACACCTTAAAACGTTTTAAAGACATAGTACGATCAACATACAACTGGTAAAGAAGAAAAAGAAAAACATGTCATAACTTAGCCCTCTCTATTAAAATTGGTTTTAAAGACAAACTGTCATTTAAGCCTGGTGGGTACCAGGTACTTAAACGAAGCTGCCATTTAAGCTCACTTTTAAAATTATTGTTAGCCCAATTGCCACCCCTGGCTTTTTTCATCACCACTTCAAGTATACCAAATTTGTAGCCAGAAAACGACCCACATATAAGGGGAATGTCTATAAAGGGCATTGTTCGTGTTGTGTGTGTTAATGGCATACAAGTGTTCATACACCCATATCTTGAGGGCTCTTTCCATTTTACCCACATAGTATGCTTTACAACCAGTGCAAACAGACAAATAAACCAGTCCTACGTTGTTACACCTACCCCCCACTAACCTAACTTTGCGGACTGGGTCCCCCAAAGTGATCTCTCGTGTGTTCAATACATAGGGGCAATAATTACACCTACCACATGGTTTGGTGCCGTTATTGTTCCTCCTAGTAACAGGATGTTCTAACAAAGTTTTTAAATTATTACCCACATTAAAAGAAAATGTGGGACCCAAACCCAAGGCTTGAGTGAATTCGTTATTACACTTCAAAATAACCCAGTTTTTACACAAGATGTCCTTAACCTTATTCTCAAATGAACCAAATTGTATGGACATAGAATTCAGAAAATCCTGTGTATCCAACAATTTGAAGGTCAGTCGAGGTGGTTTGTTCTACACTCACTTCAACCCCTGTGAGAAGTCTATCCACTCCTCCCTAGCTGCTGAGGAAGGGGCCACATGCTTAGTCTTCATTTTTTCTTTTTGGGCAAGACATTCACCTGGATGAAACACAGAGGTTCGGTACCATGCCTGACTTCTATTAGACAGTCTGGGATCTCTTCCCTAACTAAAACTTCAGGGATGCCCTGTGGCCCTTTGGAAATGATGAGTCATGGCTCTTCAGATGTATCAGCAGTCTGTAAGGCCTCAGTGAGTAAGTCGGAGTCAGAAATTTAGGACATTTGAGGTGCCAACGACACAACAGCAAATAGACTGATGGTTGTACAACCTGCACTCGGCTATATACCCCAATGCATATGAGCTGAAGTCATGTGTCTGACGTACAGTCTAGGAAAGGTAAAGCCTTGGTACCCCAAACAGATGTCAGCAGTGATAACCCCATATGTCAGGAATACCACAACATTAATTTTAGTCAAAACATCATACTGTTATGGAGTCCCCAAAAGAGAAAAAAAAATATTCAAACAGAAGAACTGCTAACAGCTAACTTACAAACATAAACTACACAAACAATTTCTACCTATGCATCTATAGATAGTAAGTGGTTGTTGCCACATTAACACATCCCCAAACCTCATCTATTAATATCCCAACAGGACAGGCAGTAAACGTGGTAGACTCTTTGGCATGAAAGGTGTAAACTAACAGAGAACAGCTGTTGATTTATTTTTCTCCCACAAGCTCTACTTATTAGTATGCAGCCAACTTTGCCTGAACCTCATTGTCATTTGTTCAAATTTCATCAAGCCATCCAAGAACCTATTAAACCACTAAACTAAGGTTCTGTTTCCATCTTCCAATTCTTAGTTATCACTTTCTTAGCAATCAGTAGCAAAAGGGCTTTTAGTGCTTTCACATGTGGTTTGTAGCTGCCGTCTCACATCCACCCCAGTAGGAAACTAGCTTCCTAAAGCCTCCAAGTGTCTCTAAGACTTTCTGTACATCTAACTGCAATTTTTGTTTAAAATAATTCAACCTATTACATGCCCAAAACACGTCTCCAATCTCCTCTTTGTCCATTATCATACCCCACCATAATGAACTCATCTCCAAATATATTCTGTTCAGTATTGAGCGGGTATTAAATATTTGTGGAGACTGTTCCAACCAAATATTCTAAATCTGTGAGATTTTTTTAACATACTTGGAAGCTAAGCAAATCTCATGCCATTGACGTTTTATAATAGCATCTAAGTAATTCCCCCAAACTTTGGCAAGTTCAAATCTAGTCCCCCACATATCTTTAATAAGTCTCCTAGGGTACCCTCTCCAACATCCTTCCAGCCAAATTGCTTGATCAATTTTTAAATAACTTCCCCTACACCTCCCTGAATATTCTCAGTTTTCTAGGGCCGTAACTAACAGCAGCGGTAAAGTAAGCATATTTTAACCACCTGCATAAATCCCTAGTCCCTTTGAAAACTCTATAATGTCCCAGATGGTATCCTGAATCTCCAATTTTGTGCCTTTCAGGGAAAATACGCATTTCACAATGGGATTCTACTTCCCCTACAGTGACCCCTCGACAGAACCTACCTCCCTTCCTCATCCCTCTGTATCTCCTTGACAGAACATACCTCCCTTCCTCATCCCTCTGTATCTCTTCTATCTGTAGCTAGAGTTTTTTCTTAATGAGTTACAACCTCCATCTTCCTTCTTTCAATAACATTACAGAAGTAAGTTTTATAACGAGTTCCTCCAACCAAAGATTCATGCTCTAGTTGATGTAAATGTGCTTCCTGCAACATTATTGCTAGCCCATCTGCCTGGCTTACAACTTCTAATATTCGCTGCCTTTTATTTTCATCCGTTAGCCCATTTATACATGTCTTATATACATCATTATATATGTCAGTACCATCAGTGTCATGTAAATTTAACATATGTAATCAGGAGCGTGTGATTCCTGCCACCTCCCTTACTGCAGGACTTTTAAACTTTAAAGAGCTGGCCTTCTAATCTGCTAATTTATCCTAGCTGTCCCTTATATTGGTATCTCCTAACAAATCTTTCAGCAACCACCATGCTCTTGTCCTATTTCTTGTAACCTGCATTAACAGAAGTAAACACAAAAACAACTCACTAACACCTAACTTGCACACTAAGTGAACTATGTACAATTCCCTACCCTCCTCTCACCAGCATTCTTCCTTGATATTTAGAAAGCCTTACTCTATAAGGTGTCATAACAACTCTTTCCTTTTCCATAGCCCAATACCCCCAATCCCATAATGCTCATTATAGCTCCCGTTTGGTACTTCCCATCTTCCCCTCTCCCATTTCTCTCAAGCTTCCCTTAATATATTTAGCAATTTTTGTACCTTTTCATTAACTCAAATGACTCAGGCTCAGACTTGTTATTTCTTTCGTCAATATGACTTGAACTCCCATATTCACAGAGATGTATTATGACTCTAAAAGCAATATCTGTACATCACTTCCATGTGCAATGCCTGTTCTCTAATAATCAATCTAATTCCCTCCTCTTTACAATCTCATTTGTCCCCTGTATGCCAATTGCCTCACATGCTCAATTGTTGACATCCCATGCTGTCCAGGCTCTTGGTATTCCCTCAAAAAAACAATTCCTATCTCTGCGAAATAATGCCCTCCCTTCAGATCCAATTAGCTAGTACATAACACAAAGCTTCCCCTTTTTTCCCCTGTAGCAGTCATGGTCAAACAGCTCCCTTTCAAACCAAATTTCACACAGCAAACAAGTTATATCCTCAACATGTTATTACTTAATCATAAATCATGTTGATTTGTGTCACTATTAGACCTACCTTACGTGTGTTCTAAGGTTCAACATTGCATCTAACCATCTACAGTCTCCAAGTCATGTTGAAAACAAAAAATATGTAATGACTTTACTGGGTGCAGAGCAAGATTAAGTAATAATTTTTAAAGAGCTTGTTCCACCTCATTCAAATGATAAAATTAACATAGTCCAGCCAGGATTCATTCAGCATACTCACTTCTAGGCATACCCTCCCTCGCTTCTCCTGGATACTGCCATCCCCACCTTCCTCAGTGGAAAGCTGCTGCTCAGGACCACGAAGGCATGGAGAGAGTACACATCATTGGCCTGATCTATTTTTAGCTTACCAAGCAAATTTCTACCAGTTCAGCCTGTCTTTCTAGCTTTATTCTTTATTAAAGCTCCTTCTGATTACTATAGCTATTCAGAGCACATTTGAGCTGAGCCAGAGAGCATGAAAAATCCATTTTCTTCCCAGCAAGTAACAGAGAGAGGATACCCACATGGCTAATTTAACAGCACCATCACCAGATAGCCACAAAACAGTTCCTTTAGGATAAGTATTTATCAACTAGATTGTGACAGCTAGAAATGTCAGTCTCTCTCATACACACACACACACACACACACACACACACACACACACACACACACACACACACGATGTCTGAAGCATGTTAACTCAAAAAAACTGCCAGCCTCTGTTCAGAATATTGGGGCTTGATAAATTTAGTGTCAGTAATTCTACAGAAGAAAAGTAATTGGCTCATAAGTGTTACAACATATATCTCTATTAAGATCAGTACAATAAAGAAGCCTGCCTCAAGCAAAGGTGTACAGGCTCTCCTGAAGAAGTGTCACCCTAAATATTAAAGGAAAAGTCATTGTAGGTGGCAGAACTCATGTAAAAAACATTCTCAAGTCTCACAGCTATTCACAGTAAAGGTGAAAGTCATGTCTTTGTAAAGGATAAACACTTCTGAATGCTGCATAACTTATACTGATGTAGTCCAAAAATTCAAAGCGTGTTTTAATGGCATTCTGCCATACATATCTATAATCATTTTTGGCCTTAAGGCCTCTGGCTGATGCAATATAAAGTATGTTCTTCAAATGTGACACAAATACATCACTTAGAAGGCACTATTATGCACAAAGTACTGTCATAGCATCTCTTACTCGAGAATGTAGTGCAAAATCAAACTAGACCACTACAACAGCCCTTGAATTGTACACCCTGTAGTATGCAAATGCTCCTTATGAAACAGATGCCAAGGTTCAAATTTTGCTGATTCAGAGTTGAAACAAAAAGAAGAGCTTTCTCATTACTTCTGGAAGTTTTGCGTATTGGCTAAAATACTTT
This sequence comes from Protopterus annectens, assembly GCF_019279795.1. Classification (NCBI taxonomy): domain Eukaryota; kingdom Metazoa; phylum Chordata; order Ceratodontiformes; family Protopteridae; genus Protopterus; species Protopterus annectens. Next base: position 842,821,211 of record NC_056731.1, read on the forward strand.
TTACTCCCATTTTTGTGGGGCAAAGTCACTCTTTGGGCACTTCCAGCTTGATAAATTTTCATCAGGTCGGTTTATATTTGGCACTGCTCAGTGCTAAGAGTCAAAAGAAGAAGATGGCCAACCGTGAGGCCTTCCTGTCCCTTCAACACCATTATCAGAAACCTAGGCATGTGATTTATAGAAATTAGCTTGTTTTGCTCATCACATGTGGAACCATTGCTAGGAAAACATTCTACCCAGCACAGCTAATCATTAAAGGAAAGTGTATGGGATGACAAGTGTCATAACAGTAGGGGAATGCTGATGTAGACTGCCAGTGCAGTTTAGCACTAACAATTTTTCCTCTAGAGTCACAAGTTAAGGTAATATCCAACAGCTTGCTGTCCTTACTATTCAACTGATGTATAAAGTTAAGAACACATTTTTATTGCTCAGATTTACCATGCATTTGGAAGGGCCATGAACATGCTCAGTTATAATTAAATAACAGAGCATCTATATATTACAAATAATAGATGATCCATTATATATGGAAAACATGCTAACAGATATGCTCTAATTCAGCCAAACATTTATATAGACTAAAACTAGTCTTTTCTGATGCCACAGCAAAGGGGAAACCCATGTCTATATCTTTAATAAGGTGGCACTATTTACCATCAAACGCAAAATATTATGCCAAACAAAAGGGACAGTTAACTCAACAACATAATCTGTCATGCAGTTATTCCTGAAAGAATAATCAACTGCTCCCTTGCCATGTGTGTACCTGATGTTGGTAAAAAAAGACTACTGAAGTTCAGAGCCACCCAAAGCATAGCACCAAGTCAATATATTTTGCAGAGCTATTTTGGAGACTCTGTTATAAAGTAACTCAATTTTACTAACTATTGTAGTGGAAGACCACTTATAAGCTTACCAATACTTTTCAGGTAATCACTAAATCCTGATACAATGGGAGGATGAACTGAAGACTCCATAGACTTGTGGATACTGGGAAAGCAATAAAAATGATAAAATCCTTCCACTGTTTATTAATAAATCCTAGCATTACTTACTAATAATGCTTTATAAACTTCTTCCATACAAAATAGTCTTTTATCTTTAAGTAGTAGTTCCAAAAAATGCACGGACTTTACCCAAGTATCCCACTTTTTTATGTTCAAAGGCATTCAGCTTGGGGGAGTTGTTATTTTATAAAATTCCTATCTTACCTAACACTTCTATTGTCTTAATGCACAAAATATGTGTGTTCATTTGTTAAAAGACACAGTCAAGTTAAAAGAAATGGGAAATTGTTAAGAATTTTGATTTTTTATAATTGTAATCTAATGCAGTATATGGAATATGCTGTAATTGTTCACAGCCTAAGTGATACGTTTGCCAGCCAAAAAGAAAAGTTAAAGTAAGAATTCAGAAACATTTGTTAGATATTAGAAACAAAGGATTTGAAAATATGACAGCTTTACATGCAGATAAATCACAAAACGGGAATGTCAGTGATTTTAAATTTTTGGTTTTGGGCAATGTTGACCTTGTAAGAGGAGATGATAAATTGTTTGATTTAAATCAATTAGAATGTAAGATGATTTTGAAGTTTAATACCATGTTACCTAGATGTTAAACATTATTTTAACTGCCAATATTTATCTGTAAGTTAGGGTAAAGTATGTTTCTTTAATGAAAATTAATAAAGAATATTATGGTCTCTCTTTAAATGGCAGTTGGTTTACAATTGTGTTTGCACCTCAAGAAGGCACTTCTTCGTTCCTGTCTGCACATGAAAGTATGACAAATTGTATAATGAGCTAATCCGGGTTTGAATAACATAGCATTGGCATTTGTTAATACAGATAGCTCTTTTTTTAATGTAGACTCATGATTAATAAGTAATTATTTGAAAAACTCTGAAGTCTCAAAATATATATGCTCTATTTCTTCTAGCTTTATGGAAATATTTTCCATGCAGCTTATTCCAAATCAGTCTAGACTAATAGCTTCAGTTACTAGCACAAATAAGGTCTGATCTTTTTTTTTTTTTTAAATCTCACTCTCATCAATGACTCCCAGTATTTTTATGAATGCAAAACAGTTTGACCTACTTCTCCAGATGTCCATTCACTCTCTATAATAACACTGATCCGGTTATCAGATTCATAACTCAAAGACTTCTTTCCTGGTTTCACTTACATTGGGAATGGCTTTACTTTACTTATATTCAGATTCTGCATTCTGTGCTATCTTACTCCAATGTACATTGTCTGAATAACATCTATTAGGTTTACTATTGTTTATTCAAACGGAAAAACATTTTCCATTCAAATAAACGAATCTTAATACCAAAAGTAAAAAAAACTACCGTTCACAATGTCGAACCAAATGCTCGATGCATTTGACTCGACATTGTTGTCGAAACCACCACGTGATAACCATATAGGAGCCCTGCACCCCCCATGTGGGTGGCTGTGGCCCCCACCCCCCCTACTTATATATTCTAACTCCAAGATCGCACTACAGTGGGCATGTGGATGAATTTCCACTCCCCACTGTATCGCGATCTCCATGCAGATAGTTGATTTCCACTTATGCGAATGCAGTTGTGCATTCATATAAGTGGAGTCGACTATCTGGTGCAAAACGTCTTGTGCATTCGACATTCTGTTTTTCGGCACATTGCAGCCGATAGAATATCATTCACATAAACAATAGTAAACCCATCTATTAACCTTCCCTTCTGCTCTTTCAGCACTTGGTTTCGTAAAATGCTTCCTTTTTCACTCCAGCAAGCTGGCATTATGTGCCCAATTTTACCGCTTGCATAAAATTTATGTTTGAATACATAACTAATGGCTATGAATCACTTTCCAGCCAGCAGTAACAGATGGTAACCTTTATCCAATCCTTACTATGGAGTACACTCTGTTCTTTGTTCTGTTCTTGTACACTGCTACCTATTATGACACCAAGGTTTATCATAAGACTTGAACATTTTGGTTTGCTGCTTCTACTACTATACCAATACAGAAGATAATTTTACATTTGAAGACATCAGTCTTCTTTGAATGCAGCCATTTTTTCCACTCAAAATCCTACCACTTCATATTTTGTGTGATATCTTACCATAATTACAGTAACATAAAAAAAATCAAAAATTGTACAAAGAACAGAACAAAATATGAGGCAAAACAGGGACATTCTCTAAAATCAGAAGGAATTGTGAGGTACAGCAGGCAGAAAAGAAGTGCTCATCAGGCAGAAGGTAAAACTGCTTTTAAAATATGTAAGGCACTTTGTTTTAAAAAGTGTGGTTGAAGTTCTAGCAATTGATGTTTTACCTTCTACTGCTGCTCTTTGCCAGCTGTCACTATCCGTTAGTCCTTAGTAAGAGTCCCGATCTTAACAGTCCTTAAGGTATCCTCAACAAACTGGTTTTTAGCACCTGTAAGTGCTGTTAAGATCTGGTCTCACACTAGGAAAGCGCGTAACAAGTTTATTTTTTTCTCCAATTTCATAGTGTAATCTTGGCACTCCGTGCACTACATAAATATATGTTAAAGAAGTCGCTGTAGAACATTAGTGAGAAAAGGTAAGAAAAGAAGGAGGATGTCAATGGAAAAGCAATGACATGATTATGGGAAGAAGAGAACATAAGTGAAAATTCCTTCAGAATGACCTAATTGACACAGCAGATCAGAAGATAGGCGAGAACTGATGATCACAGTGAAGAAACATATCAAAAAGAAAAAAAATGAAAGAAAGAAAGGTCATGGAAAAGTAAAGACCTGAAGAGAAACAAAACTAACTGAATGAGATCAGTAAAAATAAGTTTTTTTATTATAGTCAAAGAGCTACTTTTTCAACAGTCTAATGAAATAAGTGGTAAGCTGGTTGACTCTCTACCATCCCAATCTAAGTTTATGAATCATGCTTTTCATTTGTTTGTAGGGTTCAGATTCACTGATCATACTAATTCATCTTCACATGAACATCAAATAACTGTATAAAATAATCTTCTCACAGTGATGGGTTGATGGCAATTCAGTATTTCCTGACAAACAGGAAATCAAGTAACCCCATAACCCCCCTCCCCCAACAGACAAACACACACACACACACACACCTATCTGGCAGTGATTATTCTGAGACTGAATGCTTTTGTCTTCAAAAATTTTTTCTTCGAAAGGGGTGTGGCTAGGATGCTGACAAGATAGCAGCATATTTCTCCTGTTCTAGTACTCTATTTTTATTTCTGACAGGAAATTATATTTCTAAGTTATCCTAACTGATTTTTCTAACTAGATATTATTTTTGAGTTGCCCTGAAGGATAATATAATTTTTATATGTTATTATTTTCCTGTCAAATTTTTATCAAGAAAATGTTTTCACTCATAATTCAGAAATGAGTCACACAAAAACAAGCTCACAGGATTCATCTTTGAAAAAGGAGTTACAGTATATACTTACTAACATACAAGAACTGTCTTTGAAAATGGACAGAATGGACAACAAATTGGATAACTTTAAAGAAAAAAATGTTCAAAACAGATGGAACAAATACACGAGTCTCTAAAACAACAAAAAAGTTAAAACACCTGGAATAGATTATGCCTTAAATGGGATTCACTTTAGAAGCTCAAAATACTGAAAAGTCAAAAATTCAGTATTTCGAGTCCATAAAGTGGAATCCTGAAAAGAGAGAAAGCTCAGAAGCGTGAAATTCAAAACCTCGAATACCGGAGGTTTTGAATTTTACGCTTCTGAGGTTCCACTGTGGTTATGGAGTCAGGTAAGTTTGTATGTGTGTTAAGGGTTTTGTGTAGGGGCTGTGGTGTGTGTTCGTGTGTCTTATTGCTGTGAAGTGTGTGTGCGAGCAGAATGTAGCTTGCACGGTGGTGTGTGTGTGTTTGTGTGTAGTGCGACCTTAGAGTTAAAATATATAAATAGGGGGGTGTAGTAGAGAGCTTGTGTTTGTGTGTAGGGAGAATGGTGTGTGTGTGTGTGTGTGTGTGTGTGTGTGTGTGTGTGTGTGTGTGTGTGTGTGTGTGTGTGTGTGTGTGTGTGTGCATTAGAAGTACGAAATTCAAAATCTCTAGTGTGCGAGATTTTGAATTTCGCGGTTCTGTGTTTTCGTGGTTTTAAAAATTCGACTTTATAGCTTCAAAATACTGAATTTCGACATTTCAGTATTTCGAGGATATAAAGTGAATCCCTTAAATGACATGGAAGGGAGACTGTCTGAAGATGAAAATAATATTGAATTCTTATTGAAGCAAAACACTCTACTCTTGAACAAAATAGATTATCTAGAAAACAGGTCTTGGAGAAACAACATCTGTCTCTTTGGTCTGCCTGAAAAAAATTGAAGGAGAAGTATGACAAACTTTTTAACATCCTGGCGTCCTAAGATTCTTGCTTTACCTGAAGCTATGTCATATGGTAAAAACAGCCCTCCAACAAGATCTACTATTGTGACATTTTTTTTTCATCAAAAGACAAAGAATTAATTCTTAAATCAGCCTTTTCAAAATCTCCTATAAAAACAGAGGATAGAATAATAAGGTTTGGCAATGATTATTCTCCTGATGTGATGTCCAAGAGGAAATGCTTTCTACCTTTAATAAAATAACTTAAGAAAAGGCAGATTATAGTCTGTTTGCTTTTTCCAGCTAGACTTAAAATATTTCTTACTGATGAAACTAAAACCTTTGAAGAGATGAGAAGAGTCCGGATACATAGAGATACAATCAGTACAACCGCCCAAAGCAGAAATTATAGGTCTAAAAGGTGGTTTAACAATGTTTTTGTGAAGTTTGCTTCTTACATGGTTCCTGGTTTGAATGACATGGTGAACATAATGTAAAACTTAATTGTTTTTATTTCAACACTTTTTAGATGTTTTTCATATTAATCATCTGTTTAATTGGTTTATTATTGGGATGTAATGATTGGCAGCCTGTTGTTCAAATGGGTTTAAATGTGATTTTCTTGTGTAGTAATGTATTTCTGAGGAAGTCTGTTTGGACAAATAGTGAACATTAAACTTTAACTACGCTAAAAAAAATCAGTTTCATCTCCTTGGTGCTGTTTGGGTGTTTTTTGGTTACTTTGTTTGGTGGCATCTTGGCCTTATAGTGCGCTGTTTTTTCTTCAGATATCTACGGTGTGTTGGTTTGACAGCTGAGGGTGTGGACAGTGGATATGCTTGTCTGGATGTTGCTACTAAAGGTAAAAAGACAGTTTGTCTCAATAGTAAGTTGTTTTTAATGGCTCTATCTAATTTTGTGCATGCAGAGCTCGAGCACTTACTTTTCTGCAGTTGTTCAAGCTGCTTCTTTTTTTTTTTTTTTGCCAGCATGAATTTCCCACCAAGTTCGCAAGCTTCCTTGCATAACAGATTAGGCTTTAAGCTCCCTATTTGTGTGCTGCAGTCATCACTGAGATCAGTGTGGTTTTTAAGCTTGACACTGTGGGATAAAGGGTAGAAACACTTGATAAAATTAAAGGCGTTGCTCATTCTAAACTAACAAACACTTAAGAAGGATGACATTTAAAAGCAAATTATAGATTAATTTATTTAATGAAAAAAAGTGTTAAAACTTTATTTTTTTAATTGCATATGTTGATTTGTATTTCTACAGATAAGGTCCCATATCTTGTACCTATTTTATGATTGTCTTTTGCAGTTAAGTGTCAGTCTTCCTTAACAATATTCAAGGGTATTGGGATCTGCTTTCATGTTAAACAGTTATAGAATTGTAGTGTTACTAACATTTACATATTTCCTATTTTTGGATGATTTTCTATTAATTGATCTAGTATACAAGCTATGCCATTGTGACATTATAATTAACATAAAACTTCTGTACAGCA
>NC_056731.1:842835581-842948081 GCF_019279795.1 Protopterus annectens
TAGGTTATGAATATTTAGTATGTTTTTCTCTCTCTCCTTAATTAACTACAAGTACATACAAGTATTATACATAGACAGAACATGGTTTTATTTACTGAGAAAAACATAATTGTTTATAGTTTTTTGAGTGTGATGTTTATGTACACAGTATATCATTTTTTCTAAAGTAGCAGAGGGGTATTATATTTACTTCTGTTGATGGGTAGGATGGTTTGGATGGATTCGCTATTCAAACTAGGAGATATTAGACTCCATGCGAGGAATGAAAGATAAAATAATTCTAAGTTTAATTTTTTTGTACAACATTCTGCCTTTTATTGATGTCTTCTACCATTATACACATATCTAAAAATATCAAGTATATTAGGTTTATAATAGTCAATAAGCAGTGCAAATTTTTTGTACGTGGTTCACTGTTACTATTATATTTTGGAATTTTAATGTTTTAACTCCATTTTTGTCATGACTGTTAATATGACATATTTTAAGTACATTTCCATTAATATTAATGGATTAAACAATGCTTGTAAGAGAAGTATTTTAAATAAGTTTCTAAAGATATTTACTTCCCAGATTATTTTAATTTTACAAGAAACTCATTTGTTACAAGAAAGATATAGCTAAACTTAATACTAAATATTATACTGTATTAACTAGCTCTCACTACAGTCAGGAAAACAAGTGTAGGTATATTGTGGAGAAATTCTATACCTACACCAAAACTATATACCTTTAAAACGTGTACTGGATACCTGGTATAGTAGTTAAAATAGTTAAACACCAATTAGATCAGATTATACAACTTTCAAAAGGTAGTATTTTTTGGCAGGAGATTTGAAATGTATATTAAAAGATAAAGATTCTAATACTACTAGAAAATGAAAAATACCAGCTTTAGCAAAAGTATTAATACATTTCATAGATTTATTTCAGATTAAAGATATTAACCACTTTTCAAACCCAAAATTACTTTTTTTTATTCAATTTTCACATAGACATGGATCACAATCAAGAATAGACAGAGGATATGTTTCTAAAGATTTAACCACTAGACTAGGTAAGATTAAAGTATCACTTGTTTGCTTTCTGACCACAATGGTATAACATATGAGTTTATATTAAATTGTAATAATAATAGTCCCATTAAAAAGATACCAGCTTATATTAGCAATTTAAAGGATTTTAAAGAATTCTTCAATAAATAAATTCAGACCTTTATTGAACTATACAGAGGATACAGCTGAGATTTATGGGATGCTCTAAAAGCATACATATATTGTAAAGTTATGAATTGGTATTCTCTAAAGAAAAAGCAATGGGACAAGGATTTGATAGATCTACAATAATTTACAAAGTAAATATTTAGAAATCCTAAATCATAAAACTATGATAAATTTGGAAAAAAAATTAATTAATTAGCTATTCTATAAATCCAAAATCAATGCATAAATTAGCTTCCAGGACAAAAATGCTTATTAAATCTAATCACATTAAATAATTATATTCTTCTGATGGTAAGAAAAATGTTACTGAAATACAAGACATTTTAACAGTATTTAGAACTCATTTCAATAAAATAAATCAACATACTCCAACAATGGATTCACAAGAAGGAATTAAAGCTTTCATTAGAAACTATACTAAAAATAAATTAACTGAAGATCAGATGAAATTAGTTGATATACCTATATTAATGTCTGAACTTAGAAATCAAATGAATAAACTAAAACCTAACAAAGCTCTTGGTAATGATGGCATAATATCAGAATTTTATAAACGTATGCCTACAGAAGCTTTAAAGATCTTGCTCAAAGTTTTCTTTAAAGGTGCACTGGTAGAGTTTTTAATAAAATATCGAACAGAAGCTGCCATTAAAACTGGAATAATTAGTACAGCATATAAAATATTGCATTATAACTATAAGAATAAACCAGAGGAGGTTATAAAAGATTGGAAAGTGAGACCGGATAAGCAATTCACAAAGAAACCATGGCTGGATATATGCATGTCTCCCAAATATGCAACAAAATCTAGAAGATTTAGGATTTTTGCTTGGAAATGTTTACATAGATATGTTTATACCTCAAGCAGACTCCAGAGAACTTTTCCTCAGGTAGACAGTAAATGTTGGAGGTGTGAAAGGGAAGAAAGAGGTCATTGAGAAAATATTTTCTGGGAGTGCAGTGAGTTGGCATACTTTAAGAATTCATTGCAGGATGCACTGTCAGAGATGCTGGGTGGGCAGACTGGTCTGATGAGAGGGGGTCTACTTCATATGATCGACAGCTCATATGGTCGACAGATAAATCCAAAGCATTATGTCCTTTCCCCACTGTAGTGTGACCCTGGAGTAGGAATAAATAGTTAGGGGGAGTTTGGGGGGCACAGCATGAATATAGTCAATTCAGTTAAAAGTATCCATATGTATGTTTAAAATTTAAGACATATGTGGGGGGCTTTGCCCCCCCACACCTCCCTAACAATTTATTCCTACTCCAGGGTCACGATACAGTGGGGAAAGGGTATAATGCTTTAGATTTATGTGTCAACCATATGAGCTGTTGATCATATGAGCTTTCAGTGTTTTGGTGTCAGTCAAATGGTTGTCGATCATATAAGTTTTCAGTCATATGAAGTAGACCCGATGAGAGAGATGATTTTACTGAGTTATGATACAGAATCAGAATTGTCTAGACATGGTAAGCCCTTGCTGTGTCTAATAATGGCGGCTGCCAAAAAAGCAATTACTAACAAATGGAAATCAAAATCTAAACCAACTATACTAGAAGTAGTGAATATAGTAACAGAGATAAAACAACTGGAATTGAGATCTTTAGAAAAGGGTAGGTGCAAACTACATAGGAAAAAAGGGGAATTGTGGGAATAATGCATACAAGGGAGGAATGAGGGCTAAAAGACTGCAGGACATAAATGAGCTATGTAATGTTTCAGTGAAAAAGATTGGGTAGATTATAAGTGATGTATGTTTGCAACTGGGAGTGTCAGTACGGTTTGTGATGTAAAATGCTTGCAACTAGGATTGTGTTGGTGTGGTTTAATTTCATTTATATACATGTATAATTGCCTATGTAGTAAGTGGTGGTTTAAGAAGATGTTTCTTGTTTAAAAAAAGCAGGAATTGAATAGTTTATGCAATATTGCTTAGGTTATATGATGTTGTTGTGTCTTTCGGCTTTTCCCGGTTAGGGGTCGCCACAGCGGAACTCCGGTTCACTAATGATTGGCAGTAGATTTTTACGTGCTGAGTTGCCAGCCCTGATGCACAACCTTCAATGAAGGTATGCCCATTCACGCATGTCTCCACACAGAAGACACACTAGCTGAGAATCGAACAGGACATCTTACTGTGAGGCGACAACGTTACCGCAGCACCACCACCGCAGTGCTTAGGTTATATGATATATAGCGATATATATGTGAAGTATAATGTTTATGTCAATATAGTTTGATTAATTTTATATGAAAGTAAATGTCAAAAGTAATAACTCAATACAGGTATTTGAAAAAAAAAAGTTTTTTTTTAAAAAGTTAAAGATCTAACAAAGGTTCTACTGTCATAGAAATGAAATTTTATAAAGACCCAACAGAATGTTCTGCCTACAGACCAATTTCACTATTAAATATTGGTTATAAAATATTTATGGCTATATATGCTACTAGAATTCAACAATTTATTCCATTCCTGATTAATAATGATCAAACTGGATTGATATTAAATAGGAATACTTATAATAACATTAAAAAATATTAACCATAAATGATTATGCAAATAGCACTAAAGATAACTTAACATTAATAAGTTTGAGATATTAGCATCACTTTTGACTCATTTATTAATTAGAAATACCTTTTCTTAGGCTTAGAAGAGTGTAATTCTTCAAATAATTTCTTACAACTTGAATCTTCTTTACGAAAACTCCTTTGCTTATGTAAAATAGGTTCATATATTTTGGAGTCAATTTGGATTTCTAAGGGAACTAAGCAGTTTGCCTGTTGTTGCCATTGCTTTTTAATTATGGAACTATTTGAAAACTATACAAGATCATGCCTAGCTATCAAAGGCATACAGATAAATAATAATTTAAATTCTAAAATACAACTGTTTAGTGATGATTTGACTTTAAATGCTAAAAAAGTTTTCTCAATGTTGTTTTTAATGCAATAGAAATTTTTCAGAATAAAATCTGGTATTACCTTTAATGAAGATAAAACAAAAATGTTACCTATAAAGTCTAGCACTTATGATATGGAAGAAAGATTCTCTAAATATATAGTAGAAGACAAAATAATTAACTATTTAGGGATAACTTTAATGTGCAACATTAAAAACAATAAATATAAATTATGTTAATAGTTTAACCATTATAAATAATCGTATTAATAAATGGGTCATTTTTTGGAAGAGAGACTTTCTTCAATTAAAATGGCTATTTTACCAAAAATTTTATACAGAATGTAATCTCTCTCTCCCTCCCCCTAAAAAGTATAAGGGTTTAATTCCTTAATCCTGAGATTTCTTTAGTATTCCAATAAATCTAAATTAGCTCTAAATCATCACATAATAGATTGGTGTTTTGGTGGCATTGGTTTACCAGATTTAGAATTATACTTATCATCAATTATAAAAACAATCTCTCTCTCTCTCTGGTCAAATTATAATGTCAAATGGAATGAGATACAAGAAAGCATTTGGTTAAAATCTAACCATCTGACATATTTACATAAACATATAATAGTAAACAACAATCTTTTTGATTAAAGCATTATATCTTAGAAAATCAAAACCAATTAATCAATACTTCTTATATTTTCATGATAACAACCACCTTTAGAAATGTTATTTTCAAGAACCCAGAATATAAAGTATGTTTTTATCTACTGTTTCCTATAGCATCTACTCAAAACAACATTTGTACATGCAATTAGTCTACAATGATTGCATTTAAATGGAAACATTGACATACTGGTATCACATAATTGATGGAGAAAAACTGCAATCTGTAGATTTTATAACAAAATGTAATTTATGTAAGGAAATGTGGTTAGATATTAAAAACTGAAAACATTCAATAGAAAATAAAATTAGTTAATGCAACCAACAGAAAAAATACAGTTCCTAAGATCATTGATCTTTTACTTATTTTGATGCATCAGAATATCTTAGGGAAAGGACTTTTATCCAGAATCTGTAAAGTGATTAAAATACAACAATGAAAGCTAGAGGAATTATTTCAAACTCAAAAAAATTACTATCCAAGTGAAGATGATAAAAAATAAAGTTATCATCTTCAAAACATTCTACTTCTTCATTAAATTGGAGATTATTCTCTTGGAAATTCATACACTGAACTTTCATTACTCCACACAGAGTTGAATTAATATAGAATAAAGAAGTAGGATGTCTGAGATGTAAGTTGAATATTAAAGCTTATTGGCAACATATGGTTTTTGACTGTAAAGTTATTAAACCATTCTGGGATAATATTGTTTTTTTACAGGCTTTATTTAATGATCAATTTACATTAACCAAATCACTAATTTTATTTTAACACACCAATATGTGTTTGTGTCGAAAAAAAAACTACTCACTTTTATGGAGTATTTTAACAACTGCAGGAAAAGTAACCACCTTGAAAGAATTTATAAACATTGCAACCAATGTTTGTCATTCAGAACTTCTTACAATCAAGATGAGATCAATGACAATCACCACTTCTTACAAAACATGGATGAAATTTAAAGAACTGCCAGATAAACAGTCATTAACATGTTAGTAACAAAGGTTATTTCTTGAATATATGCAATAGGTACCTTTGTAAATAGTTATATTATATATATATATATATATATATATATATATATATATATATATATATATATATACATATACATACATATACACACACACACACACACACACACATATATATATATATATATATATATATATATATATATACACACACACACACACACACACACACACACACACACACACACACACACACATACATATATATCTATTATAATTTATCTGCTTCAGGTCAGTAAAGTTGCCATTTGTACCAAGCTGGGTCACAGTTTTGCCATCCTGTTTGAATAATAAATAGGAGAGCCAATTTTCACTCTATCACAGGTATAGTGACAAACTTTTAAAGGCATTATATAGAACACTGCACTATATAGAACACTGCACAGGTGTTGCCTCTTCATCCCAGGAAACTCTCCTCTCCTTCACAGGTCTACTTACCAAGGCCTATCTTTCTTTCCAACATACTGCCATGGAACTCTCATTCTGTTTTTTTTTTATAAATGTTAAATTAGCAGTTAATTGCACATGTTTAAAAATATCAGATTAATAGAAACCTGTTGAGTCACACATCTTTCTTCTCCAGAAGTCTTATCTCAAAAATTAAAAGAATGTTTTGCCATAATCACAATTCTTCATCTCCATAGGATATGCAGTAAAACAGATTTTGTAGAATAAGTACAGCTTAAACATCCATTCTTCATCAACACGGGATACCCCCAAAGCACAGTGGGTCAAGAACTCCCACAAGTTAACATTATACCTCACAGACATGATCCCTAAAGGAAGGATGCCAGAACACTAAAAAAGCACATGCCACTTTTGCTAATATTTAACTAAAGAATCACTTCTCTTTACAGGACCTTCATGGTCAACTTTCCTGATCTGCAGTCTCTAACATCAGTTCTTCTTTTTCTGAGCCTTTACCGCCTCATGTCATCAACCAAAAAGTTGGTGGAATCTTCTGGTGAAAAGCAGCCTTTACATTTCTAGCAATTCGTCCCAACCTGGTAGCAAACCTGCAAAAGAAATTGTTGCTGCACCTGCCCCAGATTAAAGTTACCAATGTTATCTTGAAGACAGGTGTGCACCACTTCCTTCCACACATCTGACTGCATTTACATCCATACTGCACTAAGTGGGCATAAATGTGATCAGCCATTATGCAGACAGACATTAAGCGAAGCACAATACAAAGTATAGGGTGTTTGCTTAATGTTCTCACCACTTAACATTCTTTGGAATAAAACCTAACCCAGATATTAAGCAGTGCATGTATTAGCAAGGTTATCTATTGTATTTCTAGCATAGTAACATTTTAAACATCAAAGTATTTGATTTATGTGGAGAATGTGGGAGACATCTGGCTGACCAGTTCAGAGAATACAAAAGAACACTCAGGAATGCTAACATTGAGAGGACAACTGTACCTCATTTCACGACTAGCAATCACTGTGTTAAGAATTTGTCTGTCTGTGCTCTACAGCAGGGATTCTGTGTTCCTAAGCCCAGAAAAGAAACTGAAGCTAAGTTTATCATTTCCACTAGATGCCAGCAGCCCTGTGATTTTGTTCACATTAAAGGCCAACAGGATACCTGTGACAGACAATACAATCACATAAAATTCAGGCCTGCATAACCTGCAACTGGACAAAATTCCTTAATCGTGAAAAACATGTGGGGTCATCCCAAGGTGGACCTCTTTGCCGGACAACAGAATTATCATTATCATTATGAATTCCAGTCCAGGATTCTTCAAGCACAACCAGTAGTGACCAAACAGTAATGCATGTGGTGGGGTTTTTTTTGTTGTTTTTTTTGTTTTTTTCTTTACAGCTGCTCTAATCTTAGGAGTGCTTCTAAAAGTAATTTAACTTTCATAATTCCAATTTAGCCCAGATAACCTAGATCCACATCTGTCCTCCAGATGATATGTTGGGAGTCCCTCAAATAACCCTGCCGCTGCATGATGCAGGTGTGTTTCATAAGCAACAAGTTCTATGTCTGAATCTCAGTTCTGTGAATCTAATAGCTTAATAGATCTGAATTTATTGTCAATTAACTATTTTCTCCAGTGGTGCTGTCTAATTGGAGGGAAGCTATGACAGCAAATATGAAAAAAACACAGCTTGCTAAACGGATCACAAGCTCTCACTGGTATGAAATCAATTGGATCAGACACTGTTTGTCCAGTTCTTCAAGGCCTAAAATACCAAACATGTTTTTTTCATAATGACCCAACTTAACAATTTGTTAAAGTACACTTATCTATTTTACCCTGTAAATCTATCTCTATAGATGTACCTTTCACTTTGCTGTATAGCAGTAGATAAAGGACATACTTCACCCCACACATCTAATTATACCTTTCAACCTTTTAGCACAAGAAATCTGGACAAAGCCTTACATAATGAGGAGGCAAAGGCCCAAAAATAGGAACAGATTTTAAATATTTCCCTTATAGACTTAGGAAGTTGTTAGAATAACATGATTTGTGTTAGCATGTATTTTTCTGAAGGATATAAAGTCTGAAACTCAAATGTATGGAATTATTTAGTAACTTTGGTCCACAGATCATGCCAGTGATTTGCCAGGAAATCACAAATTTTATGAGGATCAGACCAAAAATATGAGGCAAAAATCGGGACAGTTGAGAAGTATGATCTAATAGCACAGTAGCACCTACATGGGACTACAATTTTGTGACTGACAACAAATACTTCCTATTTTTGAGCCAAATAGTACTTCAGATTTTATATATTTTTTCAGAAAACTTTCGATTTTAGTTCCAATCACGACAGCCATCAGAATTTCAGAGCTGCAAGGACTGCTGGATAAACAACCATTCACAGTTTTCCATACTGAAAAGTTGTCTGTAACGGCAAGTCTTTTTTCATGCCCAAATCAGTCTGTAAGCACTCTTTCAAATATTTTTCCCAGTTATTTGCTTTCTTTTATAGTCAAGAAAACAAGGATGAAATAATTTTGCATTCTGAATATTGGGAAGTCAGTTATTACAATGACAAAAAATAATATAATTCAACCTGCTCAGCTATTTGCTTCTTTTATGAAGGAAAAAGTACAGTTTTGTACCTACCATAAATGTAGATGTTCGAAGATCCACATTGCTGCAGTCCTTACACTTGGGTAGTCCGCTGTCCTCGGTCGGCCCGAATATCAAAGTATAAGGCTGACGTCGGTCAAGGCGCATTTGACTGACATCAGGACGTCAGGGTACAAATGCGCATGACCGACGTCATATCCTCAGTCTTTTCTTGCCCCAGATGTCAGAAGACCCTAAAAATAAAGGTCAAAACCAAAAGACAGCAAACAAACAACCAACCATCCTAGCACTAAAAATATGTACAATATATACAATATATACAATATACCTCATATTGACAACCCAACCCACACAACCGCCTCTAACTCCAGAAGGGAAGGAAGGAGGGTAAATTGGACTGCAGCAATGTGGATCTTGAACATCTACATTTATGGTAGGTACAAAACTGTACTATGTTCTTCATCTCACATTGCTGCAGTCCTTACACTTGGGTAGAATCCCAAAGCAGAGGTAAGGGAGGATGGCCAAACTATAAGGAAGCAGGAGCTGCCAAAATGCCCTGCAAAACAGCAGTGGCAAAACCAGCCCTAGATTTAGAATAAAGTGGTAGGTGATAATGCCTAGAGAAAGTATGCACTGAACTCCAAGTAGCTGCCTCCAAAATATCCTTAGTTGCCACCCCCCTCAAAAAAGCTGTCAAAGTGGCAGTAGCCCTAGTGGAATGAGGCCTAATCCCAGCTGGAATCTCCTTGCCATGATGGGAATAACAGAAAGCAATGCAAAACCCAATCCACTTAGAAATAGTTTGTTTTGACACAGGCTTGCCCTGAGAACTCAAAGCAAAAGAAACAAATAACTGCTGTGACTGCCTGAACCCTTTAGTTCTGTCCAAATAATATCGCAACTGCCTGTGTACATCTAAAGTGTGCAAAATCTTTTCCCCTTTATTTTGGGGATTTGCATAAAAAGTAGGCAAATGAATAGTTTGGTTTAAAGCCACACTAGAAACCACTTTAGGCATAAAGGAAGGATTAGTATGTAAAGATACCCTATCCTTATGGAAAATTAAGAAAGGCTCAACCGCCATAAGGGCCTGCAACTCAGAAACCCTTCTGGCAGAGGTAATAGCCAACAAAAAAGCAGTCTTCCATGATAAAAACTTTAATTCAGTAGTAGCTGCAGGCTCAAAAGGTTGTAGAGTGAGTTTCTCCAACACAAAATTGAGATCCCAAGCAGGAATAGGAGCTCTTCGTGGGGGTCTTATATTCTTTGCCCCTCTAAGAAATTGCTTGAACAAAGGATGAGAAAACAATGGTGGGTCACAATCATAGTGAGCCGAAATTGCTGCAGCATGAACCTTAATAGAAGAGAAGGACAAACCTTTGTCCAGTAACTCAGTAAGATATTGAAGAGCCACACTTAAATTAGGCTCAGAAACATCAAAATCCTTTGCTGCACTACAAAATAAAAATCTCTTCCATTTATCTGCGTACACTTTCCTTGTACTTTCCTTGTACTAGGCCTTCTAGCTTCCAAAATAACATTCAAAACTTGCTGTGGAAGTGGAGGCCCACTATGGTTCAAAACAGAATATGCCAGGCTGTTAGGTGCAGAGAGTGAAGCTTGACATTGAGCAAATGACTGTCCTCCTGAGACAACAGGTGTGGAATCAAAGGCAAAGGCCATGGAGGCTTCCGTACCAGTCTTCTCAGTAATGGGTACCAATGCTGTCGAGGCCAATCTGGAGCTATCAAAATCATCCTTGGCTTGTCTTGTCTGGCCTTTAGTAGTACCTTTGGGAGGAGAGGCAGAGGCGGAAAGGCATACACGTGAAGATTGCTCCAATTGAAGGAAAGAGCATCCACTTTCCAAGCTGTGGGATGAAACCTTTTTGTGCAAAACTTTGGCAGCTGGTGGTTTAGTGGAGAAGCGAACAGATCTATGTCTGGAGTTCCCCATGACACTGTCAATTTCTGAAATACATGAGGATCCAATTTCCACTCGTGGGGATCCATAATTTGTCTGCTCAACACATCTGCTAAGGAGTTCTGTGCTCCCGGCAGAAACCTTGCCTGAAGATTTAGCTGTAAACTGAGAGCAGTCTCCCACAAAATCATTGCTTGTCTGCATAGAGGATAAGAATGTGTTCCCCCTTGCTTGTTGATGTACCACATGACAGTTGTGTTGTCTGTTAGAATCAACACCTGCCCTGGAAGAAGTAAATCCTTGAAAGCTATTAATGCAAACTGGACTGCTAACATCTCCTTCAAGTTGATATGTAGATGTAGTAGTCTGGCAGGCCACTTTGTCTTGTATCCACTTTCCATTTAGATGAGCTCCCCAAGCTTTGTCTGAGGCATCTGTCGTTAAAATCTGACTCGCCTCTGGCCGGGTCACAGAGAGTCCCTTGTTTAGGTGACATTCCTGAGCCCACCACAAAAATTCCTTTTGAATGCAAGGTATTATTTGAATGACAGTGTCCAGATCCTGGCAGTGCTGTGTCCATACATTTTTGAGATACCATTGTAGCTTCCTCATATGCAGTTTGGCATTGGGAAGCACCAGAATACAAGATGCCATGAACCCTAAGGCTTGAAGGACTGTCCTTGCAGTCAGCCCGGACTGATGAGATAGCTGATGAAAATAAAGGGAAAGATTCTTTTGTTTGTCCGGGGTCAAAAGGCCATCTGGGATGCTGTATTCAGTCTTACACCCAGAAAGCACATGTCCTGAGAGGGTACTAGACTGGACTTTATTTCGCTCACAGAATACCCCAGGCATCTTAGCACTGCTATCACATATTCCAAATGAAGAAGAAGCTCGTCCTTCCTTGAGCCAGAATCAGGCAATCGTCCAAATAAGGATAGATCTGTATTCCTTTTAGCCTGAAGAAAGCTATCACTGGAGCCAGAACTTTCGTGAACACTCTGGGCGCAGTAGATAAGCCAAAGGGCAATGCAGAGAACTGATAGTGAGAAGTCCCAGCTCGAAAACGCAGATACTTCCTGCAACTTAGTCTGATAGGAACATGAAGGTAAGCCTCCTTGAGATCCAAAGTTACCATCCAATGATCTTTGCCCAGCAGAGGTAAAAGCTGCTGTAACGTCAACATTTTGAACTTGGGAATGTCCAGATAAGTGTTGAGGATAGATAAATCCAAAATTGGTCTCCACGTGTTCCCCTTCTTCGGTACTAGGAACAGGCGAGAATAAAATCCTAGGCCCACTTCTGGCATAGGGACCGGCTGTATGGCCCCTATTTGGAGTAACAGAGAAATTTGCTTGTTAGCCTCTATTCTTTGTTGAGGAGGAACGTCTGGCATGCCTTTGAAAGGAGGCAAGGTATGAAAATAAAACCTGTAACCATGGTGTATGATATCCAATACCCATCTGTCTTGGGTAATTAAACTCCAATTTTCTTCAAAAAGTGCCAACCTTCCTCCCAAAGGTGCTGCCAGACGAGAAGGCTCTGGCAGCTGAAAAGGTAGGTCATTGGGTCTGTGTACGAAAGGACTGACCCCTGCCCTCACCCGAAGACTGTGCAGGAGAACTCCCTGTTCTAGGCCTGAAAGAGCCCTGAGCTCTGCCCCTACCACGTCTAGATCTACCCCTAGACTGGGAATCATAAGAAGGATACGTCCACCCCTTAGTAGGCCAATTTCTACTAAACTTTGGAGGCTGAACCTGCAAAAAATCTTTAACAGTCTGCATAGACTTAGCCTTGTCTTCCATTTTCTTCAAAACTGCCTCAACAGGAGAACCAAACAACACATCAGATTGTAAAGGAGCATCTAAAATCCTTGTTTTAACATGGTCAGATAAATTCTGATCCCTCAGCCAGGCGTGCCTGCGAAGAACTGACCCAGTGGCAGCCACCCTAGACGAGGCCTGTACAGCATCAAAACCACATTGCAAAGAATGCTTACCCACCTGTTCAGAAACATGTACTAAATCTTGTAACTCTTTACAATCAATACCTTCCGCCAGAGCATCAACCTTAGACTTCAATTGTGAAAGGAGATAGTTTTGGTATTTCAACATGTGAAACTGGCAATTCAAAGCCCTCATAGCTAGAGTGGAAGAAGTATAAACTTTCTTTCCCCATCTATCCAAGGCCCTGGCCTCTTTATCAGTAGGAACCGGATTCTTGACAACAGAAGCCTTAACACCTTTAGGCCCCTGGCTAACAGTTTCTGGGTCTGCCCTAGGACTCTTAAAAAGATACTTATGAGCTTCAGGCACCCTGTAATACCTATCCAGTTTAACAGGAGCAGGAGGCAGAGAATCAGGCTTAAGAGAAGCCTCTGTAAAAACATCTTCCACTACATACAAAACAGGAGGTATAGCCAAAGGCCTATGCTGGGGTAAAAACAAAAATTCCCTAAGCCTTTTCCTGGAATCAGAGAAGTCCTGACCTTCCCACTTAAAATGCTCCCTCATGGAATGAAGAGTTTCTGAAAAAGAAAAATCCTCAGGAGGAGAAGCAGAAGGAGTAGAATCATCCACATCAGAATCAGAATAAGGAGAGTACTCCTGCAAGTCTTCAGCCGAAGACTCTGAAACATCCGAAGCCTGCTCAAAACTCCCTAGCTCAGGCTCCACCCTAGGTCTCTTATCAGGAGGGGGCAAAGAACCCCTAATCAAAGTAATCAAATCTTCTGCCATTTTAAGCATATGCTTCTTGGGCACAGTTCCTGAAGAACTAGGGGTGACACCAACTGAAGCTAAACCTGGCCTGCCTCTGGGAGAAGCCTTGGAAACAGAAGGAGAGGGCCTAACCACCCTAGGCAGGGAGGGGAGTATAGTAACCTGAGAAGCCCCCTCAGCCTGACCTGCCTCCTGAGAGGCCACATCCTGCAATAACAAAGTCTCTCCCTGGGATCCCAAAGAAACCTCCGGTGGAACCACCGGCTCCACCGACACCTCTAAAGAACCGGCGTCCGGTACGGACAGTTCTTCTAGCCTAGGCTTAACTGCTTTGTCCTTGCGCTTCTTCGAAGAAGCGGGCGTCAGAGCATCCAACGGCATTTTATAATTGCACCGCTTCCCGAAGACTAACCTGGCACAATCTAACCTTCTCTTTATAGTGCGCTTATTGAATCTAGCACACGAGCGACACCCAACAACGTCGTGCTCAGGCCCTAAACAAGGAATACACAAAGTATGATAGTCTCTATGCGGTATCTGTTTCCCACAAGAAATACAATTATTCACTTTTTCTGACATCCGGTAAACCACTGAGGGAAGAAAAAACTAAAATATTCCCCAACGGGGTACTTAGCCAACTTTGACTCGGTCTGAAACTCCGAAATCGAACAATTTCAGAACGCCAACCGGCACTTGCAACGCTGCTTCTGCATCGGACCATGCGGCAAAAAAGACTGAGGATATGACGTCGGTCATGCGCATTTGTACCCTGACGTCCTGATGTCAGTCAAATGCGCCTTGACCGACGTCAGCCTTATACTTTGATATTCGGGCCGACCGAGGACAGCGGACTACCCAAGTGTAAGGACTGCAGCAATGTGAGATGAAGAACATCTAGGGTCATTCAGTCATTAAACAAACTTCTAATTGGCTGGTTAACTGCAGTTAAAATATAACAAGACTGACTAGAGAAGTTAGGACTCAAAGCTCCTGGCCAGAAAATACCACTAAATACTTCAACAATTTTTTTGCTTCAGACCATTCACCAATAACAGATTTGGGGTCCAGGGCTACTGACCATAGGCACAATTAATGGACCAGAGCCCCCCTCCCCTGCAGCTATTCCAGTGTCCCATTACTTGGCTGTCTCTCCCAAGTTACCACAAGCACTGTTCAAACCTGTCAGTCTGCATACTGTTTTCTTCTTTACTTCTACAGTGATTGCAGAGATTTGAAGTCTTTATGTCACATTTTATAGCATAAACAATGG
This sequence comes from Protopterus annectens, assembly GCF_019279795.1. Lineage (NCBI taxonomy): Eukaryota > Metazoa > Chordata > Ceratodontiformes > Protopteridae > Protopterus > Protopterus annectens. The sequence continues at coordinate 842,850,392 of NC_056731.1, forward strand.
CGACCATTTGCTAAGCAAACAAAATAAGTCTCACATTGAAAACAGACTTAGCCTGAATAACAGTAAACATCTCTTCCCTTGAAGCTCACTTCCACTTAAAATGCACTGAAACTCACATTTATTGAAAAAGCAACAGAGTATGTGTACATTTATATCCACAGACATCCCAAACCCAGCAATTATAGCTTCATTGTTAACTGCATGCGTCTCCAGTGTCAAAATCATAACAATAAAAATGACCAAAGTCATATATTTCAAATGTTCTCAAACAACCGCACAGTAGCCAAAGTATTCCAACTTAATTTACACACACACCCACAAACATACACACACACTAGTCCTGCAAAGCTAGATTAATGGCCATTTAAAAATGACCAGATGATAACAGCATAAGATACTTTCATCCAGAGAGAGTTCCCCCAAACATCTGTAGCTATAACCACTTTGTTGACTGTGTACACCCATTACATGTACTTTATTGGTAGCTTTGGATAAACTACATGAAATTGTATAAAACTCAGTAGCATCACACCATAAGTTTCGAACACATGCAGCATAATTTAAATGGAAGAATATTTTTGACAGCATAAGAAATAGTAACCACCGGATAACATATTCCAAGTTAAAATACATACTCTCTGGAGAAGAGAAATTCATCTGAATAATTCTACATTAAAAAAGAACTATTTATTCATTGTTGACTGGGTTTGTCCCACTAGGCTAACTGCTAAGACCCAAGGGGGTACTTACACTACTAGGGGAAATATGGCCAGGGCATCGGGAACCTTCCCTTACTCTTTTTGATAGGCACCATGGGATCTTTTACATCCACCTGAGCTATCACAAACTCTTGGAGATGGGACCTCAGTTTAACATCACACCAGAATAAGAACACAGTCAGGAATGAAGAACCCACACTATGCTGCACTGCGATGTGAGCAATCCATCTACCTCATTTGGAACAGAACCTACAGTCTTTTGCATCAAAGATGAGTGTGCTACCTGCTGAGCCACTGATACTGCATATGAATGCACAGGTCGCTACTGGCAAACAACTTTGCTTTTCAGTGTTTCATCTACAAATGCACTGCCTGCTGCCATTGAAGAATAAAATTACCCAAGTTACATTAAAAACTGGTGTGCAGGTGATACTGCTATAACAATTACTTGACTAGATCAGCTGTGCAATAAGAAATGGCTGGCAAATTACAACAGGTTCATAGTTACTAGACATATGCAGTCCTGGAGGCCATTAAGGAGGCTAGCCCAAATGTTCAATTGTTCCAAGTCAGTGTCTGGTTAAGTGACTTGCTCAATGTCGTATTGTAGGTAAATAAAGGTGGAAAGATTCAAACCTTGCACATTTACCACAGGACACAGCTCATTAACAAGTTGGAGCTTTAGTCCTCTGCACTGCCAAAGTAACAGTTCTTAACTTCATGCTGAAATCCTTTACAATGCAATCTTCCAGAGAAGACTGTATCACACTAACATGTAACAATGACCACAACACAGTAATAAGCAACGAAGCCTGCATCGTGGATGCTGAAGATCAGACCGGTCTGTCTATATGACCTAGCAAATGTCGAACCCTTTGCAGTTACTGCAGACTGTATAAAAGGTACTTCAAAAATATGTTACTAAAATGCAACATGTTTAGTCTATGCTACATAATCACATAATCCCAGCCTATTAAATAATTAATTTATTCTTTAGTGCAGTGAATAAAGCAAAACCATTAAAGACAACATAAAAGTGTTGCAGCAGTTTTTGTTCAACAACTCACAAGTCATATAGAAACATAATAAATATTACTGCATATACTATACTAGTCTTGTTTTGTGGGGGGACATACATCTCACTTATGACCTCCCTATATCTTCGCTGTCATCAGGAATAGCTAACCCATCTGACATCACTTAGTACAAGTCTGACCTACTTGAAAAATGGCTAATAATGCTGTATTATTGCATTAAACATTTCCAAAGTCAAGAGAACTGGATCACAGACAATACGATGTAATGAATCAGGCCCCCACCAGCCATACCAATATCCCATTATTTGGCTGTCTCTCCTCATTACCATAAACACTGTTCAGACCTGTAAGTCTACATACTATTTTCTTCCTTTGTCACTGAGATTTGGATTTTATTTAAAACTTTTATACCAAATTTTACGCAAAACAAAACATTCTCACTTTGAAAACAGATTTAGCATGACAGACATTAAACTTGTCTTTACTTAAAACTCACATTTAGTGAAAATGCATCTGGCAACCCATTAATCTACAAGAGATGTACTGAAATTTATCCTGAAATAGTATATAGTGAAGAAACCAATTACAATCTATGTGAAGGGTGCAGGGATTCAAAAGACAAAATGTATAATGCATTTGACAGCCTGGGACAGCCCTGTGGACACAAGTGTGCCCTTTCAGGACCAGTCCATGAGTACTGTCTGGTGACATAACATGGCAGCATCACACAGAAAACAAGTGACAGCTGATGGAATCAAACCCCATTCCTACAGGAAGCAGCTCTTTAACAGCCTTACTCATCTATTCTACGTGCTACATAAACTATACCTGTGTGCCTACAAACAAACATGCTAAATAAAGACATACTTAAAATGTTAATGTTAAACTCATATACTTCATGCTGCCAAATGTATTCATAGCTAAATAATAAATACATGGTCAATGTTCAAGAGAACATAGAAATCAAGGCTCACATCCTAAAAACATGGCTTATATGATGATGACGCTCCTGTTTCCTATAATCCATTTCCTTCCTCTTCACTATAACTACTGTGGTTCACTGATACTTATTAGGCTTGCAGGCCAAGGGACCATTGAGGAGCCTAGCCCAAATTTTCAGTTGCCTCACAGCAATGACTGGTCAAGTGGTTTGCTCAAGGACAGGACATGGCATAAATATGAGAAAAAAATCAGAAATGTTTTGCACAGCTGGAGACAGATAAGAGCACACTTTTCTAAATCACTTAAAAAGAACAGGTTTTCATTAAACAGTAATTTGTGAACCATAAAGACTATGGAAATGTAATGACTACTAGCACTGCCTGACTGCAATCCTCACTAATTTACCTCACAAAAAAAGTTAAAGGAGGCCTTGCAATTGGTGTGGAGTATTAAGACTCTTGACTGCACAAGCTAAGGTACAGGGTTTGAGTCTATGTAGCAAGTCAACTAAACAGTGTCCCTAATATGGGGCATTTTGCGTGCGCATACACACACACACACACACACACACACACACACACACACACACACAGACAGAGACACACACACACACACACACAGACAGAGACACACACACACACCTTTTCCAGCAAATGCTAAACCACTGCTTGCAGCACTAACCTAATCCAATCATCACTGGGCTTTGGCAGCTGCCCAGGTCACCTTGTGCTGGAAATGGCTCTGCCAAGGATCTAAACCTTTGCTGTCAAATAAATACATGATGATGGATGTGCATGTTTATAACCCAGCGCCTCCCAAACCTCTAGAATAAACTTTCCCTGCATGTCTAGCAAGGCATCTCACAATCTTCCTTTAAACATTCATATGCCCTTCAGCCATTCCTCTAAGTTCTCATATTGTAGCTATACAGCAACAGCACCATTGTATGCCTTTAACTGTAACTTGCACATATGCTGCCACTTGTAGAAATAGTTTTTTTCTTGTATTCTACTGTACTATTATGACTGAAAAGGGTAGTAGACCATCTACCTGGTAAACAAATTGTAAATATATAAAATAAAAATGACTGGACTGGTAACACAAGTGTGTTCTTGGATTCATTGTTATAGTATTCACTGGTATGGCCCTCTTGAGGGAAAAAGGAGGTGTAGCCTGCATGAGGTGACTGGCAAAGTAAAAATGGTCATAATACTAAACAACCTTGGAGTATCTATGAAATGTATGGAAATCTGTCAATAGCTGACATTGACTGCTGAACTCCACAATTTTATGAGTCCTGCAGCAATGATCCTTAAGTTTAACAGAGTACACTCACTGTAGTGATAGATATTTTAAATTATATGATAATTGGGCAAGAACTGTTCCCTCCCTCTACTTACCTCAGAGAACAAAAGCTCCAACTTATTAATAAGCTGCTTCGTCTGCTAAGGACATAGGGTTTGAATCTTGCAACCTTCCCTTGCCTTACTGGGTGGCCTTCAGTAAGTCAAATAACCAGACAGTGCTTTGCAGCAATTAAGAATTTGGGCTTGGCTCCTTAATGGTCTCCTGGACTGCATGCTTGGTAACTACATATGAACCTAACCTATGAAATATCCATTGGTTCTGCACACTATGGGCTGGTTGGCTATTTGACCTGGTTATTCATCACCAGTAAGAAGAGGTTTTTATGGGTGTGTTGCATAATTTTATTAAACTACTATCTCATTCACTCATAGTTTGTCACTCACTGTTTACTGCTCCCAATTTTGCTAGGAGACATTTAGTGTTCATACTACATCTGCAAAATAAAATATGGTATTTTTTAACCTCTGAAAATAATGTTATAACTTACATCTGTATAAACAAATCTGCAAATACGTCTAACGGGTATCTTTTGGTGGAATTATGTTGTAGTCCATGGTTCTAGAAGCACACTGAGATCAGGCCGTGACAATAAATTAACTTGCCGCATGGATTATTCTAGAGGAAGAAATCCACACCTGATGACCTTGTATCTGTCATTCATTTTCAATGTCTCTATGGTCACAAATTACCTGCCATTGGTTGTTTTCTTCTGTTTATGTTAATATTTCTTAATAGCAAACTTCTTACCAGGTCAGTCTATACAGTGTGGCATAGAAAATGTCACATCTGAAGCATGTAATTCACCACTGAGATGCCAGCATTTCCACAGTTAGCACAATATCAAACATCTGAATTTTTTTTGTAAAGCTACTTTTTCTGTTTAACTGCATGCAGACTCTTAAGTTATGGCAATCAGTACATAGCAGTATGGTACCTTGATCTGCGGGATCTGTGTCATGAACTCATTTTCCACGAACAAGCTGATCTCTTCTAACACTTAGACTACGCAATTGCAAAACAAATACTGCAAAAGTAATTCAAAGAAAATTATCAATGAGGTTGTTTAAATAAGAAACTACTTCCTTACCTTTTCAGAAAATATCAGGAATCACAAAGGACACATTTTCTTGTAATAGGCAAGAGAATTAGACAGAGAATCCCTACAGGACTAATCAAATGCACACGTCCTTTTCACGATCAGCTGGTCACAGTAAAGAAAATGGTACAGATTCTGGCAAGTTCCATGTATTCTATGAACCTATGATTGTAAACAGGACTACAGAGCTAATCTCTAGCCATCCAGTGTTTGCTAATTATTGTGCAACATCTTGGTACAAAAGGATTTATTTTGATTTATATTTTATTTTTTTTACATCTGCTTTTTACGGTTATAAGAAGGTGCAACTGCAAGCAACAGTGAGCTGAAGCTATTGCACTTTGGCATATGATGTCAAGGAAATCCAGCATTTTTAGTGTGACTGGCACTAGCATGTTCTTTAAGAACTACTTCCCTTTAGTCAAGGTTAGCTCAGTGTTCTCAATTTAGTATTTATTTGTGCACCTTTTGTGTGATTTTGTCACACAATTTAACTTAAATTACTACAGGTTTTCATTTCTGCAAATTCTGATGTTACCGATTTCAATATTTTTGTTTCTTTTAAAATTCTTTGTTTGTAGCTGAGAATGGGTTCTTTAAATGAGTATGCCATTAATGGTCTGCCAAAGCAAAGCATCTCATCCAGTTGTATTAAATGCTGTGTTAAAATAAAGGTAACACCTGATGACATTAGAGACTTGTGAGCCTCATTTCATCAGTTGAATGATTTCCTTACTATTATTGAGAGAAAGTCTAGACTTACTTAAGATGATTGCACTTTTGCAAATGGCACAGCTTGGAAACTATTGTTGCTTATATTTATGACTGAGCTGATGAGATAAACAATATTAAAAGTGCAAATAGACCACAGTTAGAAAATGAAATGTCCTCTGCTATTAAAGCCCACTCAAACCCCATTAAACAATCACAACAGATGACAACTTTGAAATTCAGGATACAAGTATACAGCAATATGAGGATTCAGGGCATATAAAAAAAAACGAAAAGGAGAAGTTTACAACAAATAACTAGGAAGGAGAAGAAATTCATTAATGTCTATAAACAAAGAGAATACATACTAAAGAAAATGACATTGCTTTGTGATGTAACTACAGGGAATAATAACATTGTTCAATCACATAATGTTCTATATATAGAAAATTACAATTTTTCCAATCACAAAACCTTCAGTATACAGAAAGCCAACATAATTTTTCCACCAAAGAAGGTAGAACAAAGGCAAGGGTCAGACTAAACTGAACCTGGAAGGATTAAAGAACATTACTGTAAGAAAACAAAGAGATAAAGAATGAAGTTGACAACATGGCTCAGCTCGAATGATAAGGCTAATAGAGAATTGTATGCTTACAAATGAAGTAAGTGATGAAAACAGTGAGATTAATAAACGGTAATGAAGACCATTCTTTTGTAACAACTGAAACAGCAGACATTACCAAATTAGAAGCGAGAGATTCATCAGATGTGGTCAGAAATTACATACTAGTAATCGGAGATTCGATTATTAAAGGAACTTGTACTCAAAATTGCAAAAAGGATAATAAATGTAGAATAGTATTATATTTGGCAGGAGCAAAAATACTTCATGTGAGTAAGACCTTAGAAAACCTAATGTAAGGCTGTATGGAGCAGCTTTTATTCATATTGATTCTAATGATCTCACCTGGGGTTAGAACAACATTTTCCCAAATCACATATAGAAAGGAATGACAGGTCAGTGTGAATGAAAAGATCTTTTTAGGTAAGCCTGCAAAAAAATTGCCCCATTTTAAAAAGTGGGAATATATAGAACATCCAAGCCTAATTTTGAGCACATATGTATTTAGACAAAATGGACTCTACTTATCAAGATAAGGGAAGAACATTTTTGCAACAGATGTAATACAATATTCAACTAACACAAGACAGGATTTTTGCCAGGTCAGAAATTTAACAGTTCACAAATAGGAACATTTTATTAATCTGTACTCACTGTTAATGGTAAGATCATTATTTATATATAGTTTTAATTTGCTGCATGCACACAAGATTAATTTTCACAAGCAAATATATAATCAAAGAATAATGTCTGGAAACCAGTTCTGTCAAGGTGTGTTTTTTTTTTCTGTTAACAGTCGTTCTAACAAAAACTTGGATGCGTTATTACAGGGATTAGAGACTGCAAGACCTGTGATTATTAATTATTTAATGATAACACCAATATTATAGATTGTGTAACTGGGACAATAAAGACAACTCTGGAACATATTACAATGGCTGGAGTGCATGGAGCAGTATGTACAGTGCTGAAAACTTAGAGGAATGTATACATTTTCTTGTATGAAACAGAGGAGGGAAAAGTAAAAGTAGCTGGGTCTTACATTTAACTGAAACAGACTGCAATGATTTTGATTCTGCGACATTAGTGAGAAAATTATTTACAATGCATGTTCAGGAAGAAGAACTGTTGATGGTTTTAAGCAAACCTACAAGAGAAGGGAAAGGACATACTGGATACGGTTTGTGTTAAGGAGATGATTATTAGTTTAAAGTTTTACCACCTTTGATGCCCAGTGATCATGGGGGTCAAAGTTTAAAGTACTCCTGGATACCTCTGTCTGCCAAACTGAAATCTAAACAAATGCCCAGAAGAATACCCAGAAGAAAAATACCAGACTACATGGAAGCAAACACTCACTATGTAAAACCAACTGGAGTGATGCATTCACTGGAAAGACAGCAGAAGGAATGCGGCATGTTTTGAAAAGGAAATTGTTTGAATGTAAATATATATATATATATATATATATATATATATATATATATATAAACATGTTTAACATCAGGATCTAGGCACACATCAGGAGATATATTTCTATAAGAATAAGACAATTAAGATGAAAGAAAAAAAATGTAAGAAATGGAAATGAGGTTGAACTATAACTTTAAAAACTGAAACAAATTGTGATTAATCTGTCTGCCCAGTGTGAGACAAGATCAGGAGAAATGCGAAGAAAATTTATATATAGATATTGAACATAATAGGAAACCACTTCATAGATATGGGTCTACTTTGTTTTGTTGAATCTCATTTCACTGAAATTCATTTCACTCCGACCACTTCGCTGCAAACACAAATTACTGAAAACTCATTTCACTGAATCTCATTTCACTGAACTGAACTTAGCATACATGGCACTGTGTAGAGTACTGTAAGGCAAGTAAAAGGTATATGCCCTTTTCCCCACTGTAGTGCGATCCTGGAGTTAGTATATAGAGTGGGGTGTGGGGAGCACAGCCCCCCACATTGAGGGGGTGTGGGGTGTAGCCCCACCTTGTTTGTTTTATATTGTATCTTACCAAAAATGTCAAAACAATACATTTTAAACAATAGACATGCATAGCTGCAACACCAATGACTAACTCTCTCCAGAAGACCATATGTACTCAAACTAAATGGGGGGGCTACACACCCCACACTTCCCAATGTGGGGGGCTGTGCGTCCACACCCGCCCAACTATATATACTAACTCCAGGATCGCACTACAGTGGGGAAATGGGCATATACCTTTTACTTGCCTTACAGTGCTCTACACAGTGTCATATGTACCAACTGCAGTTCAGTCAAATGAGATTCAGTGAAATGAGTTTTCAATAATTTGAGTTTTCAGTGAAGTGATCAGGTAGAAATGAGATTCAATGAAACAAAGTAGACCCATAGATATATCTTCACTCCTAACAAAACCTATATAAAAATTGATAAACTGGGTATAGATTCTAAAATTTAATCCTAAACACAACATATTGTAGATATATTTACAAAGTCTAATGCTAGAGAGTTTGGATCCACAAAAGGGGTGATGATTTATACTAGAAGCATCCAGGTAACTTCAAATAATACAATTAAATTAGACTAAATGTTATTAATTAGAAATATTAATCATACTGAAAAGTATTAATTAGAAATATTAATCATACTGACAAGTAATATGCAAACTGGACTGAAACAAAGCACAGTGATGAAACAGTACCTCTTTCTTTGATCCCAAAGATACCGGTAATAATTTCTGGACAAACCTTCCTCGCAGCCCTCTATTCCCCTTCATACTTGTTAAAATCACTCTGTAAAAACTGCTTTTAGCATTTTTCAAAGTTAAAAACATCAGTTCCATGAATCCCAACAAGGACAAAATTCCTGGACATCTGCTTATAGGTATAAAGACCCACTTACCAAAATTTCTTCATTAGCTCTTCAACCCATGTCTCTCCGACAATTATCCCCTATTCCGTCCTGCTACTCATCATGAGAATTTAATCTGATGACTATTACTTGCAGGGCTATAAAATGCATCATAGTAAAATATGATAAACAACAACGTAAATTACCTTATATCCCTGGATACATGCCAGTGCTCTGTAAAAGGCGGATCATGCCTTTTCTACCAGATTGCGTTCTTCGCTAGGGTTACTCAACAGCTGTTTTTGTTCTCTAAGTGCTGCTGCTGCTGTCCAAACATATGCAGCTTATATCTGGAAAGCAACAACAGTTAAAGAGATGAATTTGTAACACAGAAAAACTGTAGCTGGGACTGACATCAGTGTGACAGCTGGTAACAACAGTGCTTATCAAAACTGACAGGAGTCTCAGATGCTGGTTTTTAATGTTACATATTCTTCTGTTTAAACTGTTGTAGCTGTACAAAGGTACTGAATATTTTTGGAAAACAACACCATTTAAGCAGAACAATAAGGAAAGGGGATAGAGAAGCACAAACCACTATGTACTGCAGAAGCATCTGCACGTAACATGCTAAATGAATGCACACTACAAGCTTTGGTTGTCCCCTTAATGGAGAAGCCACAAAGGATCATCACAGTTCATTTATACAATGCCATTACTTAAAAATGGAAACAAATTGCCTTCTTACATAATGACATTGTGTATTAACAATAATCCACTTCTGGGTGTGGATAATGCAGGACTTACCAACAGGTGGCTCACTCGGGCTTTGCACTCATAACTGAATCACACATATTCGATCCGTAATGTCAGTGCAAATTCCAAGTTTTTCAAGATGGTCCTGACATATATTTCCAGAAATTAAAGCATCATGCTAAATCCAACAAGCCCCTGGAATATCTTCTAAAACTGAATAGTTTTCTGACAGTCAGTACTGATGCAAGTTGCAAACAAAAGATACATCTCTGCATCTGCTGATTGTGAGCACTGCCTAAAGGCTTCTTCCATTTTTCCTTACAAATAGCCAAGCTGTAGGTCAGTTTTCTTACACAATTACATATATAATAGGACAGTATTTTTTTTAGATAATCTTGGAAAGGGTCACTATATGCACTGTTCTTTTGCTTTCCTGCTGCTGCCCTCTGCTCCCCAAGCCATCAAACCTTGTACCCCAGGTAACCCTATTCACTCCCCAGGGTGAAAGCCCTCTAGTCCATTCGCTCCCTTAGATCAAGGGTTAAGTAAGCTAGAAGGAAAGTTCAGTTGTGTACACTTACCATAAATGTAGATGTTCGAGTGTATTCACCGTTGCAGTCCTAACCAATGGGTTATCCGGCTCCCGGTAGCCCTCGATTGGCCAGAATACCAAAGGTAAGTAAAAATGATGTCGGCTGTCATCGGTTGTAAAGGACGTCAGGTGTCTGATACAAAAGGAGGCAGCCGACGTCACTTCCTCAGTCTTTCTTGCCATAACAGTCAGAAGCCCCCGGAAAACAAGGCTTAAACCAAATTTAGCCTGTACCTTAGGAAAAGAGAAAAAGGGGAAGGAGGGAGGGAAAGCAGGACTGCAACAGTGAATACACTTGAACATCTACATTTATGGTAAGTGTACACAACTGTACTATGTTCATCGTGTTTCACTGTTGCAGTCCTAACCAATGGGCTAATTACCAAAATCCAGAGAAAAGGGAGGAGGAACCAACAGAATCAGGGATTGGAGATAATGCCCAGCAGAACAGCAGTGGCAAACACTGCCTTGGCCTTCGAAAACAAAGGCAAATTATAATGCTTTGTGAAAGTGTGAACAGAAGACCATGTGGCAGCTTCCAAAATGTCTTTAGTAGGGACACCCCTTAAAAAGGCTGAAGAAGTGGAAGCTGCTCTAGTTGAGTGGGTCCTAATCCCTAGAGGAGGAACCTTGACATGAAAGGAATAACAAAAAGTAATGCAATGAGCAATCCATTTGGAAATGGTTGGCTTAGAAATAGCCTTGCCCTGGGCTCCAGGGGCAAAGCTGACCAATAGCTGAGCTGATTTCTGAAGGTCTTTAGTCCTGTCAAGGTAAAACCTGAGCTGTCTATGCACATCAAGAGAATGTAGGATCGTCTCACCTCTATTTCGAGGACTAGGAAAAAAGGTAGGAAGGTGTACGGACTAATTAAGAGTCAGGCTAGAAACCACCTTAGGCATAAAGGAGGGGTTGATTCTCAGAGAGGCCCTATCTGCATGGAAAATAAGAAAAGGCTCCACAGCCATCAAAGCCTACAGCTCCAAAACCCTCCTTGCTGAAGTTATAGCCAAGAGGAAGGCAGTCTTCCACGAGAGAAACTTTAAATCTGCAGTGGCAGCTGGCTCAAAAGGAGGAAGAGTGAGTTTCTCTAGAACAAAATTAAGATCCCAGGCTGGAGTAGGCACCCTTCTGGGAGGTTTTAAGTTGCAAGCACCTCTGAGAAACATTTTCATCAGAGGATGAGAGAAAATGGGTTGTTCATATGTTGTTGATAGAGGAAAAAGAAAGACCACCCTGAAGCAAATCAGCCAGGTATTCCATGATCAGAGGAAGGGTAGCTGAGAAGAAGATTCCCCTCTAGCCTGCATCCAAAGAGAGAATCTTTCCCATTTTCCAGCATAAGACTTCCTAGTGCTAGGCCTCCTGGCCTCCTTCAGCACATCAACCTGCTAGGACAGGGAAGAAGAATAGGATGGAGTCATACAATGAGCCAAGCTGCCAAATGGGGAGACTGAAGATGAGGATGTAGAAAGTTTCCCCCTTCCTGAACCAAGAGATCTGGCCTCAGAGGAAGATGCCAAGGAGGAAATTGGGAGAGACTGCGACGCAGTGGATACCAATGCTGCCTGGGCCAGTCCAGAGCTATGAGAATAGTCCATGGTCGTTTGTCCCTGATCTTCAATAATACTCTGGGAAGAAGAGAAAGATGAGGGAAGGCATAAACTGACAGCAGTGTCCAAGGGAAGGACAGGGCATCTACTCTCCAGGCTCTGCTGTGATGCTGTCTGGTGCAAAAAAGAGATAGAAGCTGGTTATCTGGAGGGGAGAAGAGATCCACTTGTGGAGTGCCCCAACGTTGAATGATGCTGTAAAAAACTGCTCTGCTCAGCTGCCAATCGTGAGGATCCAGGGTCTGTCTGCTCAACTGGTCTGCCAAAACATTGAGCCTTCCTGGAAGAAACTGAGCTAGGTGATGCAGGCCCAGGGATGCTGCTATGGACTAAAGACTCATGCTCTGTCTGCACAGGAGGTAAAAATGAGTCCCTCCCTGCTTGTTAATGTACCACATGACTGTGATGTTGTCTGTCCTGACAAGAAGGGTCACTGGAGAAAGAAGATGCTTGAAAGCTAGTAAAGCCTGCTGGACTGCCATCAACTCCTTTAATTTTATGTGCAGGTGCATCTGCTGGGCATTCAAACTTCCCTGTATGCATCTGTCATCCAGGTGAGCTCCCCAGGCATAGTCTGATGCATCTGTGGTAAGAACTTGAGTGGCCAGGGGTGGGCGAAAAGGCTTGCCTTTGTTCTGTAAACAGGATGTTGCACATCAAAGAAACTCTGTCCGCAGACATGGAAGCAGAGAAATTATCACATCCAGGTCGTGTGTGTGTTGACATCAAATGTTCTTGAGGTACCATTGCAATTTCCTCATATGCAGTCTTGCATATGGAATAATGAGAATGCAAGAGGCCATGAATCCCAGAGGATGCAGGTATTTCCTTGCAGGGAGCTGGGACAGGCTTGAAGTCCTTGAAGTAAACTGAAAGAGTTGTCTGCTTCTCCTGGGTAAGATACATCAACCGAGTGGCTGTGTTTAGACTCGCTCCCATGAATGTTATCTCCTTGGATGGCACCATTTTTGATTTTTCCACGTTGAGAGTGTAACCCAGGGAAGAGAGGAGTCTTTACAAATTCTAGATCCTTTAGCAGCTGTTCCTGAGAATTTGCTTGAATTAGACAGTCGTCCAACTATGGATAAATCTGAATTTTCATTTGCCTGCAAAAAGTAATGACTGGAGCTAGGCACTTTGTGAAAACTCTGGGAGCAGTAGATGAGCCAAAGGGCAGCACAGAGAATTGATAATGTTATTTGCCCACCCTGAAATGAAGGTATTACCTGCAACTTTCCCTGATAGGGATGTGTAGATAAGCTTCTTTGAGATCCAATGTTACCAGCCAGGAATCCTTTTCTAACATTGGCAGTACCTGATGCAGAGTGAGCATTTTGAACTTTGGAATTATCAAGAAAGTGTTCAGAATGTATAGATCCAGGATAGGACGTCAGATGCCTTCTTTTTTTGGAACTAGGAAAAGTCTGGAATACAATCCCTGGCCTACCTGATGAGCAGGAATGGATTCTAATGCTCCCAGATGTAACAGAGACAAAATTTGCTTTTCTACTTCTGCCCTTTGGTTTGGAGGAGAGTCCGGGAATCCTTTGGGTACTGGAAAGGTGTGGAAAGAAAACTTGTGCCCTAGGGATACAGTTCTGAGTACCCATTTGTCATCCGTGATGGTGGCCCAAACATTTGCAAACAGGGCCAACCTTCCCCCTAAAGGACTCTCTGGGCAGGCAAGAACAGGCAGAAGTTGGACAAAGTCATTGAGAATGTTTAGATTGAGATGCAGGTTTAGAACTTCCCGCCTTGGAAGAGGAAGCCTGCCAAAGCTTAGACCATTGAGGGGTAGCCCCATGCCCCCTAGAAGATTTGTAACCTCTAGTCCTAGAATAGCTCTGTCTGCTAGTATCAGGGAACATCCAACTCTTAGAAGGGTAATTCCTGCTAAAGCAAGGAGGCTGAACTAGACTTGGCCTTGTCTTCCATCTACTTGAGCACTTCCTCTGCTTTGCTGCCAAAAAAACTGTCCTTATGCAAAGGTACATCTAAAAGTTTAGCCTTAACAGGCTCTGGTAGGGGCTGCTCCCTGTGCCAAGTGTACCAGTAGCTGTAGCCCTACAGGAGGCTTCTAGAATGTCAAAGCCACAATGTAAAGAATGCTTATTGCGTAAACTAGCAGAATCCAGCAAATCCTACATATCCTTGCTCTCTGCCAACTGAGACACACCTGCTATCCTAGATTTAATAGCTTCCAAGGTGTGCTGCTGGTACTTCAGCATATGAAAAACACAATTAGTAGACCTAATAGGAAAAGTGGCAGAGGTATAAACCTTTTTACCCCACCTATCTAGGATCCTGGATTCCCTGTCAGAAGGAACAGGATTTTTAGTAACAGCGGCCTTAACTCCTTTAGGGCCTTGAAAAATAACCTCTGGATCAGCCAACGGATTCCTGAAAAGAAACAAATGAGAATCAGGAACTGTATAGTACCTGTCAGGTTTCCTGGGAGTATTTAAAGTATCACCAAAAGAGAAATCTTCTGGAGGAGAAGCAGAAGGGATGGATTACTCTGCGTCTGAATCCTCAAAAGGAGCGAAAGCTTGAGAAACTTCTTCTTCATCCACAGAAATACTACAAATACCTGAACCTGAAAAGGACAAAGCCTCAGGAGAGACATCCCTACCCCTTTTTGAAGGAGGAGGCTGTGAACCCCTAATAAGAGTCAAAAGGTCATCAGCCATTTTAACCATTTGTGAATGAGGGGAATGAGAGGAAACTGGAGCCTGCTTCTTCACAGGCTTATGACTGGAAGATTTACCTGCAAGTCTAAATGTCTCAGGAGGCCTGGCAACTGCCAAAGTTGCAGCCAAAGTTGTCGGTATGAGCTTGCTGTCTGAACGAAGAACTGAGGTCTCGGACACCGGAGTCAGCTTTGCAGCTCTGGATCCAGCTGAAGAGGCAACAGGCAGAAGGTCAGAAGGCAAAATAGATGCCGAAGGCCTGGGGACCTCAGAAATGGTCTCAACCGAAGCCTGTGGTTGAAAATCTGCATGCTGCAGGGGGTGCAAAGGCACCTCACTGGCCACCGCATGACCGACGATCAACCCAACATCATCTGAGGACTTGACCTGTTGCGGTCCTTATCCTTACGCTTCTTGGGGATATCCGAAGCCTGAAGACCAGCGGATGCCATACCGACAAACTTAGGCCAAACTCCAAAATGCTTAGCCCGACAACGAATGGTACGCGGATTAAAGGAAGCACAAAGATCACAATTAGGAATGTCATGGTCAAGGCCTAAACAAATAATACAATAGGAATGAAAATCCTCTATGGGGAGTCTGCTTTCCACAGGTAAGACAATTTTAACCTTTTCTGACATTCGTTAAGGCAAGAAAAAAGGATCCCTGAGGTACTTAACTGTAGTTGACTTCAACTTCGTAGTCAGAAACACAAAAGGTAAACTGCCGACCGGCGCTCGTGCAAGAAATGCTTCTGTTTCGGGCTCCGTGGAAAGGAAGACTGAGAAAGTGATGTCGGCTGCCTCCTCTTGTATCGGACGCCCTAACATCCTTTACAACAGATGACGTGATTTTTACTTACCTTTGGTATTCTGGCCGATCAAGGGCTACCAGGAGCTGGATAACCCATTGATTAGGACTGCAACAGTGAAACATGATGAACATCCATCATCTGCATTCTGGGGATGAGGAGGAGTTTCTTTAACCCCTAACATTCCCTGCATATGCTCACAGCATCCAGGTGTTGAGGTGCAATGCCCTTTCAAGGTACAGCCATGTCTTTTTTTGTGATGTATCAACTTTCACCATCTCCTTTATAGGCAGTATTCCCCCATATGATCCAGAGTCTTCACTGGGAATACTACCATGAAAATCATGCCTGGAAACAGGCTTCACAGCCTGCCCCCCAAAGAAAACAGAGCAAGCCAAGCCTCATCATTCCTCTCTCCTTTACTCCACACTCATTGCACCAGATACCTGAGCCCCTAAATAAACTCAGGACTCTGACATAGTCAGGGCTTTATCTACCTATAACAAATGAGCTGGCTACTACATAATTGACAGAATAAAGAAGTACAGAAGTGTATCTGTTTTTTTTTCCTTTGTGACGCATTAGTCATTAATGCTACCACATAAATCACATTCATTTTCGTGTACCTTAAGACAGAGTTGTAGTCTGTCACCAGAAACATGCACCTCAGGTCCCAGGGAACCAAGCACTTCTATAACCTTTGTGTTCCATTTCCCTGCAGCACAGGTTTTTCCCTGAAATCTTTCTGAGTGCCTACCTTCCAGGACATACTCTACTGTTATAGCAATTCATATTTCTGCCTTTGTTGGTTGGAGATGCATGTACAATGAACTCAAAGTTCAAATCATAAACCACTTCATCTTGTGTTCAACAATCAGTATCTAACAATGCTGGTCCACCTCCTTTCATCACAAAGTGCTGCAGTCTCTGAATGTGCCTGTTATGGTCACTGTCCAGTTTCTGTACATTTTTGTCATCATTTTTTATTAAGAAGTAACTTTTAGCATAATTTTTCTGCTTCATTTTCATACATTTAAACATTGTAATTTCCCCATAAAATTACAATGAATGTCAGTCTTGCATCAATCTCGGTTTGTACAGGTTTACTCTGCATACAATGAATGTCAGTCTTGCATCAACCTCGGTTTGTACAGGTTTACTCTGCAGTGTAGATGTTACACATTTTCTACATTTGTTTGCATTACTTACCTCTGGAGCAATAAGAAAAATGAACTATCACAGCCTTCGGGAACCATGAGCACCACCTTACTCTGACTCAAGTTTCCAAGCTTCTTTCCCTTATTTATGCATTTTCCATAACTAGTCCTTTAAATATGCCCCCTTTCCATTCTTTCATTCTTCTATACCAACTATGTCCATTTCTGGGTTGTAGGGGATCTGAATACTTAGTGGGCAGAAGACAAAGAAACTACATCTACGTGGCATTCCAGTCCTCTGCAAGGGACGCATACACGCGCGCACGCGCACACACACACACACACACACACACACACACACACACACACACACACACACACACACACACACACACACACACACAAACAAACACAAACAAAAAATACATGTATACAAAATCACACCAACACACAAAACTACAGGCAATTTGTGGATCCCCAGTTTAACTATGACATCACTTTTGGGTGCTGCAGGAAACTGAAGCACCCCCCACAAAGCCCATGCAGACACAGGGAGGACTTGCAAACTCCACAAGAAGAGTACTTCCTGGTGAAACTCAGTGCACCCTCTACCTTTTTATTTGATTTTATGTTATCTAGTTAGCTAACTAACCAGCTGTATGTTTTTGTTTTTACTGCCACAGCCAACTTTAATCTGTTACATTATTTTCTTATTTTCAGGCAAGCCTCCATCATTTTTCCAGTATGTGTGTGTGTGAGAGGTGGCCTAATACCACTGTATATCACTTTATGCAGCCCAGATTAGCTATTGCATTTGCTTCAGTTCTATTTCTTTAGCCCAACTTTTAGTAAACTTGGAAGACACATACAAAAACAAGCATCTCTTTGTATGTTTATTCCCAAGTAATAACGTAGCTCTCTGGATGAATAATTTAGTTTTCACCAAGCGTACTATGCTTAAATAGCTTATTTATGTCAAGACATTTACATACTGAAGCCATTCCCTTCTTTCCAGTTCAATTTTATGAAAACTGAATATTTCCACTACCACAAAATGCTAAGGAGATAAAGCTCCAGTAATGCATCTTCTGCTTCCTCACAAAGCTTAGTTATCAGATCTACTGCTGTTACCTTCCAGATCAATCATTAAGTGTTTCACCAAAAGAAGTTCTTTCATTTTACACACACACATACATATGATATATATATATATATATATATATATATATATATATATATATATATATATATAAATATAAAATTTACTGCAAAATGTTATCCTAAACATATATATTTTATATATATATATATATATATATATATATATATATATATATATATATATATATATATATACATATAAAATGTACAAAATGTACTGCAAAATGTTACCCTAAACAATGCATTTCATTTAGCTTTCTATAGACTCAAAAATACATATTTGCTCTGATAAAAAACATAATCCATCTTCTGTAACTTGTAGGACTTCTGCAGCAGGTTTTAGCATCACTCATGAGATGGGGGGAGGTTGGCATAATGGTTAAGGTGTTTACCTTACAGACACAAGGTGCAGGGTTTGATTCTCACTTGGGGTAATTGGCTAGGCTTAAAAATGGCCTACAAGGGCAGTTAGCCTTGTACTAAACTATGAACCTAAAAGTTACCTATATTGCATCACACCCTTCCCTTCTCATCATGTGTCGAGATGTAAGAGCCAACTCCTCTCTTTCTGTCCCAAATGTGCGTAATTTCTGAAAATAATGCAGTGTAGAGGGGGTAGCCAGATGGGGCAGTCACCTTTCCCCAGTGGTGAGTCCAAAAAGCATGTAGGCTTCCACCCCAATCCCTTTTGGAGTGTTCCTCCCATTCTAGGTTTCTGCAGCACTCCAAAAGGATAACATGGGACAGCCTAGACAAAGTAGCACCCATCCAAAAATGGTGGTGCAAAGATTCCAGACTCTGAGGTAGTATATTCTTTGGGTAAGGATTCCTAAACCTGTTGTTACTGTATGAGAACCAGGCCTATGTAGGGCTCCCACTTCACAGAGTCCAACTGTCTAGCTCTCAGACAAAAACTCCTGGGCTATGGACCAATATAGCAATAATGTGATCAAATATGTCAGATTTTTCTTGGTTATCATTAACCACCTTATACCCACGCAGCACTTTTCAGAGAGACATAGCACTAAATTATAGCACTCTAGAAGAGTTATCCAACGGCTTCGTAAAAGAAAAACTCAGAACCTAGGCTTCTACATTCATAACTCTAAACAATAATATAGTCCTCATGGCCGACAATGCAGTGAGGGGCTGCTAGGAAAATTTGATTTGGTATAACAATTGACAGACACCCATATGTGTGGTTAAATTAGTTCATGAAGGACACCAAGATGACCACCTTGGATGCTCCTTTTAGGAGTCCCCCTTTGTCCTGAAATAAAGGGACATCACAGGGATATGAAGGAAATAGCACAGGCATTGCTGTTTGTCTTACATTTCTGATAAACAAACATGAGGAGGTTGAATGTATGACATGGAATATCAGAATCAGTTCCACATGGCCTACAGTGACAACAGCAGAAAATTGCCAGAAACAGTCACCTAAAATTACTAACAAATAAGATCATAGGTCCAGAGGCCAGGGTCTCGGGTGTTTCTCAGCGAAGGCATTTAGGAGAGATTCTCCATCCAAATTCCAGCATGAAGAAAAATCTCAGCTACTTGCTACAAATACAGATATAGCAAGCAGTTTGCTACATTTTTTCTTCAAGTCCAAGCAGAGGAGTAGAGGAGCTTTTTTTTTTTTTAGAAAGAGGGGTACTAGATCAGGGGACAGCACTGAGTGCCAGAATACCTAGCTATACCTTTGCTACTGCATACATACTTATTTACATTACATCCACACATTGTAAAAGTCTAAAGCATGAACAAAATAAGTTTAAGATGACAACTCAGATTAGCAGAAATACACTAGAAAACAGTGAGGCTGGAAATCAGACCGGAAGCAGACAAACATCAGACAGCAACAGGAAGTGTTAAAAAGCAAAAGAAAAACTATGATAAGTAAGACCAGAAAAAAAGAAACAAAACATGGAAAGCTCACAATTATGCTGGCAAGTATATAGAATTCCTGGAACAGCCATATGTTGATGACTTGATGCAAGAGTAGTTAGAGAGAGAGGAATTTAAACCACAAGATGAAAAGCTAATAGTTCAAATTATTGGGCTATGTACACTTTGGTTTACAAACTCTAGAGAAAACAATTGGGAGAATCAGACAGGTGCAGGTTCTGTAATACAGAACTGGAAAAGCTGCACAGCATTTTGCTAGATGTGATATCCTCGGACTGAGGGTCTGTATACTGAAAGGCACAATAACTGCTTTGTTGGGGATTGTGCACAAGCAGAAGAGAATCACTGGAAACATGAACCACAAAGCATTATTGACATTATTGACAATTAAGTTCTAATCACAATGAATCATCCAATACCAACAGCTAAGTAAAGAGAAGCAAGAAAACCAGGTGTGATAGTCAAAGGGAAAAGGACAGATGTATCATTAATTACTGAAATAGCTACAGCCAACAATCACAGTGTCCTCTGTACAAAGAAACACAAAGTCAAAAATACCAGGATATACAAGCAAAGACTACAATAAAGGGGAAATAAAGACATTCAAAAAGTTGTAATGGTAACAGGAGCAACAGGGCTAATATAAAATAATTTTCAAACATACTTAAATATGTCACCAATACATGTAACTTCATATGCACTGTCACTGCATGACAAAGCAGTGCCACCAATACATGCAACTTCCTATGCACTGCCACAGCATGAGGCAGTGCCACCAATACATGTAACTTTATATGCACTGCCACTGCATGATGAGCCAGTGCCACCAATACATATAACTTCATATGCACTACCACTCCATGACTAAGCAGTGCCACCAATACATGTAATTTCATATGTACTGCCTCTGCATGATGAAACAGTGCCACCAATACAAGTAACTTCATATGCACTGCTACTGCATGATAAGGCAATGCCACCAATATATGCAACTTTATATGCACTGCCACTGCATGATGAGGCAGTGTCACCAACACATGTAACTTCATGTGCACTGCCAGTGCCAGCAATACATGCAACATCATATGCACTGCCACTGCATGATGAGGCAGTTCTAACTATATTGCAGGTGTTGAGAAGATAATTTTGGCAAACATCAAAGATTGAAGCAATACTAAGTTCATGAGAACGCTAATCATGCCCTGACTCGGGAATGGTGTCCATTCATTTCACAATATTAGAAAAACAACATTTTTTGAGAAATTATAAAGGCATTAACTAGGTACTCTTTTCATAAGATACTGAAGATGGATCTTTTCTTTTTAAATAGAAATGTCATAGACCTTTTCCCCTAATAAAAGACCTTTAAGAAGGAGGAAGACAGTCTCCTGTAACATAACACTCTACTTTTTTGTACCTCTCCTCTGCAATATTTTCTTCTCTGATTGTCCTCCATTTTCTCGCCATCCTTAAAAATGGAGAGAGATTGCTGACTCTGCATAATGGAAAAATTATGGTGTGACATGGCCTGAGAAGTTTTTATTTGACACATGGTCCTAATACTTGTCTACCTTCAGTAACTTCTAGGACTTACTCCAGATGTCGTGGGGTTATAGATGCTCTGATCCCACACCCATTCTGATCTATCCATACCATCCCACATTACTTTTTCCTCTTTCTCTCACAATTTACCTCATTTTTCATTTTTTCCTGCATTCATTCATTCAACACATCCTAACTAGGCAAAAGCGCAGTTACATAACTTTTAAAAGAACTACATTAAGCATGGGTCAGGGAGCCACTAGGCCCCTAGAAGCTATATGGTTTACAGATGCAATGTGGCACATATTAGGGTTTTTCTAACTTTTTCATCCAATGATGGCCAAAACATAAACCATGCTTAAGGAAAGAAATTTAGTCTTGCTCTTCAGCTTTGTTATTTTCTGTATCTTTTCAACTCACCTTAACTGACAAAGACTGCTCTGTAATAAATGTGAAGGCTATAACTGCATTAACCAGAAATCTATAGGCATGAGGATCCCATAAGCCATGGGATTTGTAAATGCTCTGATGTGCATTTTTGAGTTTTTTTAAGCAACCTTTTCATCCAACAATGGCCTGAACTAGAACTGAGTATAACGAAAAATATTCAGCATTACTGTTTCAGTTTTGCTTCTTCCTGCATCCTTTCAACATACAGTAACTGACCAAGACTACATTGTAATAACTGTGGCGGCAATAACTACATTAATCTGAGGGTCTGGAGAACATCAGACCTCCAGATGCCGTGGGGTTATAGATGCTCTGAGATGAACCTTTTGACCCAGTGATGGCCTGAACAAAAATCTTGATTATGGGAAGAAATTCAGACTTACATTCTTTATTTCAAGGAAGAATCAAGTTGTGTCCAAGGCTTAATGCTCAAAACTGATAAAAAAATCTCAGTTCACAATAAATTGAGAAGACAAAATTATGTGAGGATACGTGCATCATATCTGGAAATAGTAACTGCCTCCTACCCCCCCCCCCAAAAGAAAAAAAGATAGTCACCTTCTGTGTCCCCATCTGGTGTTAGATTGGGATGAAACTGAAGCCACAAATGGCCACAGTCATATATTTCAAGTTGCTGCTGTCATTCATATATGATGTATGTATGCCCTTGTCATTGTACCTCTCTGATGTCAGACTGGGATGAATTTGAAAAAAAAACAAATATAACATAATATATCTCAACTTGTTGCTATCAGACATTTATAAACAGCACACCTCCTTACCCTCCCCCAAATGATTGCCACCCATATATGTATCTAATGTGTGACTGCGAGAAAAGTGAAAAAAAAAATAATGGTCACAGCAACATTTCTATTTTGTTACTCAGAGACAGCATGGTGGTCCTATGCATGCTATAGTGACCCTCTGTGCACATCCCTGAAGTTTGTGAGGAAAGTTTAAGAAATACCCAAACTGTCTCTTGTCCAATACAAAATGTAGTGACCTATTCACACCATTGAGGTTTGGGAATAAAATTAAAACCATAATGACACTGTCCCAACCCAGCCTCCCATACAAATTACAGCAACTTTCTATGCACAACTTTGGGTAGGGACATTTTTAGACTAGGTGCAATTCAGAGCCGAGGCCACAACTATGCCTGTGTCAAAATCCACGTACACAGCCTTAGAGTGTGGAGAGCTGCCAGGGCCCCCAGAAGCTCTGAAGGTCTGGATGTTCTGTGATACATGCCTCAATCTTGAGCGAGAACTTTTTAAGCTGAGAAGATAACAAGATGGTCAGTTACTTTCATCTAGACAACATCCCACTAAGCAGTTATAGCCACTCTGTATACAATATAGATGCCCGTTTGTGATAAAGAGGATGGCCATGTAATGTATTTCACCTTTGCTCCACATCAACAGTTGCTACACATTAAATTATTCAAAGTTGATTCACACAAATGACACTTGTCCTGCAAAGCCAGTATAAATGAGCAAACAGCAGCAGACAACTAGTCTGCTTCCCCCACTGACATCTCCAGCAACTATAGCTACTTTATTTTAAGGCTATCATATGCCCATTTAAGTAGTCCATCTTACTTCACATAAATGCACACTAGCCCTGGAAAGCTAGATAGTGACTGCTTAAATACATCAAATGATAACAGGTTCAGTTACTTTATCCAGTCAATCCCAACACCCTCCCAGCAGTTATAAAACCATCTGTGCACAATTTAGCTGTCTGACTGAGAGAAAAGATAATGCATTTCACCTTTGTTTCAAATTTAAGGTATTTCAAAGCTGCTTCACACAAATCACAAAGCCAAAGTAATGTGCAAACAACTGCAGCAAGTTACTGCCCAGCAATTACGACTACTTTCTCTGGGTTATCTCAGATAAAGAATAGTTGTGAAAAATCTTACCATAACAGTAGATGTCCTTATCTTTGCTGTTGCAGTATTCATTACAATAGCGATCCCCTGCTAAGGGTGGCCTGACATCCGGCCAGTATACCAAAGCCTTTAGGTTGCTTTAAAGTATGCCGTATGTTACATGTATGCTCCTCGTGTAGCATAGGGCATACTGATGACATCCAGATGTACCATCCTCAGAACTGAGAGGCCCAGTAGGAACACCAGTCCAGGTAATAGAGAGGTTCAATGATTCATAGATTAGAATGAGGCTAACTGCCCTTGTAGACAATTTTAAGCTTAGCCAAGTATTGCATGTGAGAATCAAACCCTGTACCTTATGTTTGAAAGGTAAACACCGTAATCATTATCCCAACCTCCAACTCAATACATCAAGGAGAGAAATAGACCAAGCGGTGGAGAGAGGGAGTGAATACTGCAACAGTGAACAGAAGTACATCTACCATTGTAGTAAGATTTTACACAAGTGTAGTATGTCCTTCCATTTCACTGTTGCAGTATTCATTACAATAGGGAGAGTGACAAAGCTCAAGAAGAAGAGAGGGAGGAGGAAGGACCAGCAGAGCCCTCTAAAAAGCCATGAAGGATGGCCCTAGCAAAATCAACTCTAGCTCTGGAAATTCCACCCAACTTGTATTGCTTTGTAAATGCATACACAGAAGTCCAGGTAGCTAAGAATAGAGTTAGTATCCAAACCCTTGAAATAAGCACCAGTAGAAGCCACAGCTCTAACAGAATAAGGAAGATTTTACAAAAAGAAATGGATTTAGACATCAATGAAGAAATAGTCTTAGAGACAGCCAATCCTAAAGACCTAGGATGAAAGGAAACAAAGAGCGGTTCAGATTTATAAAAAGTCTTTGTCTTATCCAAATAAAATCTGAATTGTCTATGCACATCCAATGTGTGCAACACCTTCTCACTGACAGATTGCATAGGTGGGGGGGAGTGAGCAAATGAATAGACTGATTAAGAGACAACTTATTCACCACCTTGGGCATAAAAGAAGAATTAGTATGAAGGGACACCCTGTCTTTATGAAACACCATAAAAAGAGGACAAGCCATAAGGGCTTGAATTTCAGACACAAGTCTGACAGAGGTAAAACTAAGATCCCAGGAAGGAGGAGGAACAGGCTTCCTGGGAGGCCTAAAACGAAGGATGCCTTTAAGGAATTGTTTACTTTCAAATCTAGAAGCTGAAGGTGGTAATAAAGGGAGACAAGCAGAAAGAAACAGCTGATAAGCAGGCCTTAACAGAAGAATAAGCCAACACAGCATTCAGCAATTCACACAGATAAGACAGAACCAAAGAAACATCCACAGAAAGTGGATTTGGGTTACAAGAAAGACACCAAAGAGAAAACCTCTTCCATTTGGACAAGTAGGATTTCCTAGTAGTGGGTTTCCTGGCCTCCTGACAGACCCTACGCATGTCCTCAGAAAAAAAGGGTCTACATGGAATCAAATCTTATCACTCACAATGTCAGCTGCAGAGTGGACAGGTGGGAATGGATGATAGATCCCTTGTCTTGATTGCCCTTGGCTAAATGCAGAAGAAGAGGGAACCAATGCGGTCTCAGCCAAAAGTGAGTCACCAACAAGATTTTGGGAGCATCCTGTTGTATTTTGAACAGGACTTTTGGAATGAGGAGAAGGGGAGGGAAAGTGCAAAGAAACATCCCCTTCCAAGAAAAAGAGAGGGTGTCCATCTTTCAAACCAGAGAACGTTGTCTGTTCAGAGGGGAGGCAAAAAGCTCTATTTGAGGAGTACCCCACTGGTAGTCAATGTCCAGAAACACATCCCTGCGAAGCATCCATTCATGGGATTAAGTTATGGACCTGTTCAGAGTGTGTTACCTGAAGGAATGTACACTGCCTGAAGAGTCACTTGGAAGCGGATAGTTTGTTCCCACACTAGAACCAGACCTCGTCCCCCCTGTTTGTTGACATACCACTTCACTGTGATATGGTCTGAAAACACCTGGAGAGGTCCTGGGGAAAAGAAGAGGATGAAAGCCCTTAAGATAGACGAGGTCTCATTTCCTTGACGCTGATGTGGTACTACTGTTGAAGAGACGACCAGACTCCCTGCACCTTTAGCAGCCAAAAACTGCTCACTGTCCCACATCTGAGGAGTCACTGAAAACCTCCTCGTGAAATGGGAGCCCTGGACTGAGAGTCAACTGCTGAATCCACCATTGAAGTTCCTGCTTCAGACATGGAAGAAGATGGACTAAAAAATCAAGGGGATGAGAATGCTGAAGCCAAACTGACTTTAGAAACCACTAAAGTTTTCTCATTTGGAGTTTGCCAAAAGGAAGCACAGGAATAGTGGAAGCCATTAACCTCAGAGCTTTCAGAAAAACCCTTGCTGTTACTGAAGTCAGAGGAAGAAGGGACTGAAAAAATTAAATGAAAATTAGAGACTTGGGAGGAGGCAGGGATGCCAGCACAGGAACAGTCTGGATCCTGCATCCCAGAATGACAAGATCCTGAGGAGGAGTCAGAAAGGAATTTGTGAAATTTATAGTAAACCCCAGGCTCTGCAGAAAGGAGATTGCAAAGTGAAGCTTTTGCAACATGATCCCTGGAGAGGATGCCTGAAACAGAAGGTCGTCGACTTGCATCCTCCTCAGCCTGCAAAAAGCAATTAAATGAGTGAGGCAATTGGTGAATACCCCTGGGGTAGTACAAAGGCCAAAGCACACAACTGAAAATGCCAGGAAGCAACAGAGAAATGTAAAAACTTCCTGAAGAGGGGAATTAATTGAGATATGGAGACACCATGTAAGCCTGAAGAAGCAAAAGAGAGAACAAAGTCTGAAGGGACAACACTTGAAAATAGGGAACCTTCAGAAATGTATTTAGATGAGAAAGGTCTAAAACTGGTTTCCAAATACCCTCTTTTCTGGATACTTGGAACATTCTGGAGTAATCTCCTCCCTCTTTGGGAAACTGAAACTTCTTGAATACTACCATGAGTCAAGAGATACTGAAGCCCCCATGGAAAGAAGGACAGCTGTTCATGGGGAAACTGAGGAATTCCCACAAAAGGGGGGGGGGATTTCCAGGCTATGAAATACCCTTGGCAGATAATGGACAGAACCCAGGAGTCCTGAGCAATCTTTAACCAAATAGGGAGAGATAGAGAGAGGTAAGAGAAAGAGGAACATGGCTGGGAAGAATAGGACAGTCAGACACCACCAAAGGATCAGCATAAGAGCACTTATAAAAGAAATTTACACTCCTCAGGGACCTCATAAAAAATATCAGGTTTCTTGGGAGCAGGGAGTTGGGAGTCAGGAGCTTTAGAAGCATTATAAAAAGCATCTAACAAAGCAGCCAGAACAGGAGGTACAGCAGAAGTCCTGGGAAAGTCTATCTGTAGGAGCTCATAATACCTTTTTTGCACTTAACCTTAACACAATCCTGTTTAAAAAAAACTCCATCATCCTAGAGATTCTGTCCCCACAAAATTTTCTCAAAAGGAGTATTAGAATTAGTAGATTCCTCTTCCTCAGACCCACAATCTAAAGGAGAGGGAATCTGAGAGGAGTAGACAAGGGATTCCTCACCCGAATCTGCCTCCTCAGAGGAATCCTCTTCCCTGGATGTTTTAAAGGGGAGTAGAGAACCAAGGAGGTGCTGGAACAGAAAAAAACATGGGATGTTTTAAAGCCACCAAAGCATTAAACAACTCCTGAGTGAAATTTTGCCATTCACTATGTGGGTCCTTAGGAGTTGGAGTAATATGTTTAGGTTTTCTGCTTTTTCTTTAAGGGGACATCTGCTTTATGAAATGTAGAAGGCTCTGACCCCAGATGGCATTCAATAATTGTAGTAGGAACATCTTCCCTGATGAAACTTTGAGGAACACCCCTAGGCCCCACAGAAATAATCAGCCATGGTTCCCCCTGAATGTCCAATCTGGATGTCTGCAAGGCCTCCAAGGACATGCCCAAGGTCAGATTCTCGCCAGCCTCTAAACCAATTGCAGATGAAGAATACAAGAATGGAGCCAGGCAAAATTCTAGGCTTTTATTCACCTCGGGAGAGATGTCAAGTGGAGGATTTACAGCAGATGAATAGGGCCTAGTGTTTATGGGGAATCTGTCTCCCACACTGGCATTTACACTTCTTGGAAGACATGAAACCCCACAAGCAATAAAATATAAAAAGAAGATTAACTACAATAAACCCCAATGGGGCACTTTATCTGCAACGGCTTGGTAAACCAGCAATGGAACAAGTGTTCAGACCGATGATCAAGAGATAGTGTTCGAACTGGCAGCAGAAACGTTCTGTGGATGATTCATCCGGACGTCACCTTTATGCCCTGTCCTACATGAGGAGCATACATGTGATGTACAGCATACTTTAAAGCAGCTTAAAGGCTTTGGTATACTGGTCAGACATTGGGATGCCCTTGGCAGGGGATCCCTATTGTAATGAATACTGCAACAGTGAAATGGAAGGACATCTAGTTTTACACATACATTAAAGAGACCCACCATAACTCTCAACTCTCCATGATTTTACCTCATATTTTTGCAATGTCCTTTGTAACATATTTGATTTTCTGTTAAATCAAGAATTATATTCAGTCAATAATGTCAGACACTGGAGTTGTTCTACTAATTTTTTTAGTAAATTGTTGTAATATTTCAGGTTTGTCCCCGATTTTGGTCCCTTGCCGCCACACACATTTTATTATTTTTTTGTTTGTTTTATCTTAATCATTTTGCCCAATATATCTAGTTAATCACTACCAGTACTAAAAAACCTTACCACTAAGAGAAACCTCATCTTCTCTCTTTATTTTCTCTCTCTCTCTCTCTCTCTCAATGCACCATTGACGTTAAACTTAAAAACATTGCAGGCTTTTTGCTTTGTCACACCCATAGAGCAGAAACTCCATCACGTTCAAGTATATAATGTGACTTGAATGGTCATGTCAGCCACAGCACCTCCTCTTTGGGTGCCTGCCAACAGGGACATTTGCATAACTATTTATTTACTTATTTTTATAGAGTAGAGAAACCAACATTTAACTCCGATGACAAAATAACTGTTCAAGAGTCTTACCTTATCCTACAAACACACACATACATACACACACACACACATAGATACACGTGTATATATATATATATATATATATATATATATATATATATATATATCTATATATAAATGCGCGCACATGCATACATCTCAATAGTTTATGTATAGATATAGAGTCCTACACATAATTTAAGCTACCATATGATCCACAGTCAAAAGACTGACAGCAAAATATTAACACTGCAAAATGTCTACACAGCAAAAACATCTAAACATAGAATACTGACAAAACTGAAGTTATACTGGGGAAGGTTAATGCCCTGACCCCATTCTTGTGTGACCTCAGAGTTGGTATACATAATTAGCAAGGGGTGTGGGGGATGCAGGGGGCTTGGCCCCTGCAAAAACATTGACAAAATGTGGTTCAATTTTGTCATATTTTTAAATGGTTTCCTATGTAGTTAGATTTTTATTCCACATGTAACTATTCTCTGGAGATTTTGGACTGACGAGGTTACCTTTCCTGGGTGCAAAAGATTCAGACACTAAGTGCAAGTACCTTCCATGAATGCTATGTGTAACAATATGTCCAATTACAGTTTAAATACTGGCACTGACAGTTTGTGACCATGTCTTACAGTGCTTGTCTAGACCCACTCTTCTTCTGGCTTCTGAGATTTAGCCATGTAACAACATTATTTTTTTTGTTATTATCACTTTTTCTAGATAAGTGGAAAAAACTAGTAAACATTTAAAGGTTCTCACAAATACAGAGTTCGGTATCTGCGTGCATAGTCTGAAACATTCCTCTCTTTATCAGCTGTTAGAAAGATTAGAGCCTGCAATACAACTAATTCCTTTTTAACAGCAGGGTTACAGCTCTGCTGAACTTTGCCTTGGCAAGGTTTTATTAAATCATCTGATTCTTGCAGTGCTAAATGTGTCAAGTGACTGTGAGATACTTACAAATTTTACATTTGTGTGACAACGTTTCAAGGTCAGTTTCAGAACAGCAGATCCAAGACCAAATACTGCCCTCTTGATCCACTAAATACAAATTGCTACAATCACATTTTAATGACTAATTGACTGAAAGGTGCGTTATGCTATAAGGAAAAAGAAAAGGTCAGTGTTAATTACAGCAATGACTGTTTGAACGATTTTTATGCATGTGTTCAGCCTACATTATTAAAAAGGTCTGAAAGGTAAAATCTGTCCCCCTTCAATCTAAACAGATTCAAGATAAAAAACTGAGAAAATGAAAGGAATTAATGTCAGACTTCGAAAATCTGATGTCCAAATGCATTGGACATAAAGCATACTGTAGAATAAAGAGCTGGTGTTAAGCCTGGTAGGAATGAAATCCAATTTTTCTTCAAGCAAATAGCAATGTAGTGTACTAAAATGTTTAACACTAAATAAAAGGAATGAAACAACACTCCTACAAAGGTCTTCTCATAAACACACACACTGCCTCACAGTGTTTTATTGTCCATTTTTCCTGTCCCTCTGCATGCCACTATCTAGCCCATGCCATTACTGCTTGTTGGTTTTCCGTCACTGCAGCAACAGATGGTTGCAGCATAGCTGTCACCCGTACACCAACCATATCCCTAATTATGAACCTCCTTACTCTTCTTCACTCGCTTCTTAACTTCAGTCAGTTTCTCCCACCTTTCCTCTGTATATAAAATTTGCCATAACCCTATTTTTTCTCTCCCTTCATTTTGTACTTCCTCTTTGTATTATACTAACTTAATTTTAATTTCTCTAAATTGGTTAAAATTTCTCTAAATATTAAATCATTGTCATATAAGTGGCATCCATTTTTAACCAATGTTGTCACATTATGTGCAATTTGATATAATTGAACTGTAGATGTTTTTTGTGTTACTTTTGAAGATTGAACAATGACTAGCTGAATGATTTTATTCTTAACATGATTTTATAATAATTTGTAGCTTTTCTCCCCAATCCTCCCCTGAAAATGGGCATCTACACAGTCGGACTTTCCCTGGTAATCAAATGTCAATGAATGAATGAATGAATAAATAAATAATCCATCCAGACATTTTTTAAAACATTGTTTCACCCTAACCCCATCTCTGTGGCTGATATGCACACTCACAGACATGAAGGCTTGCAGTGCCCTCTGCTGTGAGCACACACATGCCTGAGGAAAGCTGCCAGACAGATGTGGTCAGGCAGAGTAAAGTGCATACTCTGCCTTTTTGTATACTTCCAGTTAACACCCATAGCTCCTTATGGAGTCTAGACCTTTTTGTGCCTGGAGACATACCAGCTAATAATAGGCAGTAGCAAAGAGCAAGAATTTATGTTCTGCAACACAGAAATTCATGACTGTTCTCCACTTATTATTCAGGTTTTCATATTTATGCTCACATGTTCATAACCAAGAGTCCTACATCTTTTTGAGGGGTATGGTGTGAAATACCACGCTGGGAGACATGAAAATTAATTGTCCACTGTAGTGGAGATATTGCTTATTGTTTGTTAGTAATTATGAAAACAAAAATATTCCCATATGTATTTAATACTTCAAAAACAAAGTAACTTGCAATACACCCAGTACACTAGTAATAGGTAATTCTATAGTCAGGCACACTGACGTGCCACTCACTAGGCTGAACAAGAAGGTTACTGTTAGCTGCCTGTTGGGTGCCAGGATCCGCCACATAACACAAGCACTCAGGTCATTCCAGAACAAATACAAATACGACTCTGTCATTGTCCATGTTGGTGTGAATGACCTGAACCATACCTCCCTGGACTACATGAAAAGAGACATGGAGGAGCTCTCTGATCACGTAGCCCAGGCCCGTATGACCCTGACCCTGAGTAGCATCCTGCCCTCACCAAGAATGATACCATGGTATAAAGAAAAAAATGATCAATTTCAACAACTGGCTAAGCTTCTGGTATCATTCAAAGGGGATCCAGTGTCTGTCAGTCTGTGATGACATGCTCGACAAGCCAGGCTGCTTCGCTAGAGATGGCTTGCACCTGTCACCCTTAGGCTTTCGAATACTGGCCAAGGCTCTTGCCACCCCCATAATGCCTTTTTTAGGCAAGGCTCAAAAGACAAACCCACCACCGTAAATAGCACAAGTAACAAAAAACTGAGGGTAATGCTACTCAATGCCAGAAGTCTAAACCTCAAAATGCACACACTCGAGGCACTCCTCAGTATGGGGAAAATCGATATATGTGCAATAACAGAAACCTGGTTAAAGGCTCCAGAGAGCACCCTAGCACTACCAGGCTACAACTCATACCATACATTTCGGCCACAAAACCCAGACCAAAATACAAATGGCGGGGGCATATCCATATTCATCAAGGATACCCACACCTCCAGATTAGTGTCACAGCACGATGCGTCAGAGATCATCCACGTGCAACTAACAATGGGCAAAATTGCAATCCAAATTGTAGCTTGCTACAGATCACCCACCATGTCCCAGGACCTCCATTCCACATTTCTGGAAACACTGGGAAATATAAAGGTCCTACCAAACACCCTGATATTGGGTGATTTCAAATACCCAAACATTAACTGGAAGAACTACTTAAGTACTAACTCCCTTGCCCAACATTTCCTAGAATTTATAAACTCTAATGCCCTGGATCAACTGGTCAACACCCCCACCAACATATTGGACCTGGTCATCACCAACATGGGTGATCGGTGTTCCACACCGGAGGTCAACTCCTCGCTGGTTAGATCTGACCATAAATTAATCACTCTGGATATCCACATTCCGCCCCCACCCCCAGTCAAAGAAACCACTGTGAAAAACTTTCAAAAGCAAACTTCACGTTACTTAAGACCGAGGGGGGAAGTTTCAAAGCCCCCATGCTAAAGGATAATGCTGTCCAAGCTGCAAAATCCTTTAGAAAATGCACTCTACAGGCACCTACAAGAATGCATGGATCATGCTACCCCAAGCAAAACCAAGACTCACTCCTCCAAGAAAAGGAAACCAGTCTGGTGGACCCCTGCCATAAATAAGCTATACAATTGAAGGAGAAAATTAGTACAGAAAAGAGTAAAATCCCAAGAAGGGAAGACATCCCTGATCAGTATCAGCAAGAAACTACGATCCCTCAAAATCATCCACGGCTAGCTTTGAAAGAACAATTGCCAAGGACTCCAAAGATAACCACAAGGCATTCTTTAGCTATGTCAAGAATCTAAGTGTCAATTCTCAGATCAGCTCGGAGTTAGTGCAGAATAGCACAAAATACACTGAACCAACCAATATCGCCAACATCCTGGCAGACAGGTTCAGTGCAAACTTCACCCCCCTCTCACCCCCAAAAGGGCCCATAACCATACCAGAAGAATGTAGTGCCCCTGAAATCACAGACACTCAGGTTAAAACAGCACTCTCCAAAGCCAAAAAGACAGCATCAATGGGACCGGACGGTGTCCTAGGCTGCATCCTACATAAGCTCAGAGATGAACTAACCCCTCACCTAAACACACAGTGCCCATAGAGTGCAGCACAGCAATGGTTATTCCACTCCACAAAGGTGGAGCCACAACAGACCCCAGGAACTATCACCCTAAAAGCCTGACTAGCTTGGTCTGCAAGGCTATGGAGCCCATCATCATGGATCTCATTAACAGAGCCATTGGGAACCTCCAAACACTGGACCCTACCCAGTTCGGCTTTGTTAAGGGCAGATCATGCCTCCTAAACCTGGTGGACTTTTTTGAGACAGTTACCAAGTCTAAAAATGAGGGAAAGGTGGTTCACACAGCCTGCCTGGACCTCACAAAGGCCTTCGACACCATTCCCCATTCAGATATTATAGACAAGCTCACCAGCCTGAACATAAACCCCTATGTCACAAGATGGGTTGCCATCTGGCTCACGGACAGAACCCACATGGTAAGAGTTGTGGGAGCTAGGTCTGACTCTAAACCAGTTACAAGTGGCGTTCCCCCAGGGCTCAGTCCTAGGACCCCTCCTGTTCTGCATATACTTCTTAGAAGTACAGGCAAGCAGAGGAGGACTATGGCTGACCAAGTTTGCAGATGACTGCAAACTAGGGGCTATAATTGACTCTCCAGCTGACACAGACATCCTCCAAAAGGGTCTCACTGAGACAGATACCTGGTGTCAAAACCATGCCCTCAAGCCAAATGCCAAAAAGTGTATAGTCATCCCCTTTGGAAAAAACATAGTACCCACAAACTACATAGGGGGTAGCCCCTTAAATATGGAAGACATAATAAGGGATCTGGGGACCCAAGTAGATAGTAACCTCTCCTTTGACAATCACATTGCCAAAGTGGTTAGAAAATCCTTCTATGTTGCCCACTTAATCACAAAAGGGCTTGCATCCAGATCAGAGGAGGTCATTGTGTCCCTCTACGCATCACTCATCAGACCCATCATAGAGTACAACTCCCCATTTGGGATGTACCTTACAAGACACTTGCAACAGCTGGAAAGACCACAGAAGTACCTCACCAAGAGAATCACTGGCCTCAAACAGATGCCCTATGCAGCTCATCTGAAGAAACTCCAGCTGTACTCAGTTGCATACCACCTACCCAGAGGTGATCTCTGCCCAACATACAAGGCCATGTCCAACCCAGAATTGATGGACATACTCCAGCTAAAGAAAACCATATCCCCTTGAGCCACACGCTTTAGGGATCTAAACCTCACCACAACAATAAATAGGACGTGCTGGAGGGATAGATTCCTCTCCCAGAGACTTCCCAAGCTCTGGAACAGGATTCCAATCTACATTAGGCAGAGCTCCTCGCTAACCCTCTTCAAGAAAAACCTTGATGAGTGGATGGGAAACAGAACGTATACCCCTGGATCACTTCAATGGCTCTGCTGGACAGAGGCACAGGGAACTAATCTAAGGGGGCGGCGAAAGCCAACACTTTCCAGCTAGGCTTATAAATGCCTTCGGGCAGATAGCCTAGTACCTACCTATGTTGCTTGGCATCAGGTGAAACCTTAGATGCTGCTGAAGAAACTGTCATTTATATTTGCACTGTAAGTTGCACATTGAGACAATTTCAGTGTTATTTATATTGCTAATTATACAGTTAAGCAGTTTTCATATTTCTGTAAATATCTTAATAGACATTCACTCAGAGAGGAATTAAGCAGTTTTCATATTTGTGTAAACATATATCTCACTAGACATTCACTCAGAGAGGAAATGAGGTTTGGAACAGACCGATTTTCCCTGGGACATAACAGGAATTAAGAGGATGGGGGAGGATAGGGATAAATGGGTAGGAAGGATGATTGGATGGAAATGAGGTAAAGGGTAGGGAGGGGCTTAATGGGTTTTAGGCAAGTCTAACTGGGGTAGAAGTCACATTTTTGGCGTGAGCTTGCTAGTGCAAGCAGCACGTCCAAGACAACCTGTAGGTATTGGACATAGCAGGTAGGCCTGGGTCAGAAATGGTGGCAGCGAGGAGGTATCTGTGGGTGTATAAGATTTGTAAATATGTATGTCTATCTTATAGAATTTTTTTTTCTGGTGGTTAGTGCATTAAGTAAGGTATTTGAAGAGGTTAGGGGAGAATTTTGGAGGGTAGTTCTGGCATTTGAGGTCATTTTGGTAGTTGGGATTGTGGGCGGATAAGGGTGGTTGGGGTTTCTGTGTTGGTGCTATGACCACAGTTTGAGTAATTTTATACTAGTTGCTTGAAAGGAATACTGGATTGATTGGTTTGAGGTTATTCACTCGTCTGTGTTTTGGGTAGCCCTCCTTTAGAGTGAGGTGTTTGCATGGGTCCTTCGTTAGCAGGGTTACGACATACAAATTGTTATGTTGTAGAAGTATTGTTGAAGTGGACTACTGATTGCAGTGTCTTTCAGCTTCGCTAGTGTCCAAATGGTGGCGGTACGTTTCACAGGCTTTGTGATTGAAGTAATGGGTGGTTGCCGTGCAGGTGCGTTATGGCATTGATGGCTGCAGATGTATCCTGTTGCCTTTTAGGCCTGTTAATGGGCCGTAGTTTAGGTAAATAATCTTTTGTATTAATAATAAAAAAAAAAAAGGGGCAAAGCAGAATGAGACAGAGAGTGGAGAGTGCACGTTTGCCTTTAGTAAATGGTTCAGGTGCCTGCATGAATATTAGTGCATGCCGTTCGCTGTCAGATTGTCACTTGCTAATTCTACTTTGTCCACTAACAATTTTCTGG
The DNA here is from genome assembly GCF_019279795.1 of Protopterus annectens. Classification (NCBI taxonomy): domain Eukaryota; kingdom Metazoa; phylum Chordata; order Ceratodontiformes; family Protopteridae; genus Protopterus; species Protopterus annectens. The sequence goes on from NC_056731.1 coordinate 842,886,625, forward strand.
TTTTGACAGGCAAATGAGTTTCAGACTTCTGACGTTTTGGATATCATTGAGAATAACAGTCACTAAACAGTGACAGGCAGGGGTCAGGTGGATAGGACAATGGGTGAGTGTATAGACTAAAAAAAAAAAAAAGCGATGATGAAGTCCTCTGTTTTATGTTGGTGTCAGTGGTTGTACAGGTTGGGATAGGCAGCCCCTTGGCTTCTCGCTGGCCGGAGGCAATTGCAACTGACGCTCTGTCATTATTTTATGGCTTTGACAAATTCTGAAAGGAAGTCACTAAATAATCAATTTGACTTGTCGACTTCATATCTTGTGGGCAATGCCTGCTAGCACTAATCTGGTTTTGCAGATTATATGACTTTAGGAATGCATGCAGCATGGAGGCTCTTGATTTCTGGGGAAGGAGTTCATGAAGGGTGTTTAGACATGGGGATATCCATTTGTCTGTGTTTAAGGTATAATCATCATCATAGCTAGTGAAGTGTTACCACGAGATGTGGTGGGTGATTGTTCATAAAGCTAGGATTGGAAAGTAAGCCATTTGTTAAACTGAAATTTCAGTATCTGCTTGGCAAGAAAATTATTTGTTTTTATTTAAAATTCAAGGTCTGCTGGACTTTCTGTCACTCGGTGGTGGTGTTCACTTGGTGGGGATGGTAGAGGGACCAGACTTTGTTGCAGCTGTTAACTCTGTCAGGGTAGGGTTGAGTGTGCATGCGTTTCACGGGTTGTGAGTCCCCATGAAGAATGATAGTCAGGCTCACATGTGTGGTACGTCATTAACGGCGATGGGGGAGAGTTGTGGCAGGAGTACCTCTCCAGAGTCCAGAAACACTATCGTAGATATTCTGTTAAGTAACCTGGTTACTTACTATGGGATTAACTCTCTTGGTATTTTGACAGGCTGTAAGTCATTAATTCCCATACCTGCACTATTTGTATTTATGGGACTTTATTTGATGTCCAGCAGTTAACTGATGAGGACTAAGGGGAAGATTATTTTCTTCAGACAAAAGTAGGTTGGGTTATTGTGAGCAACTATATACCATCAAAGATGGACTGAGGAGAGGTTAGTTTAGTATCTTAGTTAAAGGATAAGAGTATCATTATTGCAGAAAAGTCACAATTATATCTTTCAACTGTCCTTGATTTTACGGATGTCCTTTAACTTTGTCCCTCTTAATCTCTTCTAAAAGCTAGTGACTGTTGGAGTAAAGGTGATGGATTATGATTATTGATCAATGCCAATAGAGTTACAGTCTGCTTTTACATTAGAAAATTACATTACTTCATATGCACAGAGTCTGTTGATGTCTCAGTTTAATAATACTAATGTTTTAAAGGTGTCCCAGAGTTTCTGCATTTGTCCCGGACTCTGTTGCTGTTTGTTTCCAATTTCTTGAGAGTTATGCCTCACAATTTTATAGGTGCACTATGGCTGAAAGTGTACAGTTCGAAGATTAGCAGGAAGAAGGGCTGGCTAATCTCATCTTCTTCGTTGTTAGCTGGCGACGACATAAATGGGCAGTTCATACTTGTAATTAGGGGTACACAGTTGCACGGGGCAATAGTCTTTGGTCCCTTTCATAGGTGTTTCCTGGTCAATTAACACTTGGCAAGCCCCTATTCCCCTGGCTGACCTTAAATGCAAGCGTGTCTGTCGAGGAAAGGGGTGGGGGAATAATTACATATATCAACTTTACAGAATTTTGCAGAATGGTCAGATTTTGACTCAGAAGGTTGGTCTATTTTTGATAAAATCTGTGGCTTTCTGGCAGTCATGAAGAACTGAAGACATTAAGTAATGACATTTGAGTTTCAGAGTTTATGTCCTCCATAAGGCAAGCTAACACAGATCCTTTTAGCAGCCTAGGTTCATGACAGCAATACTTTAAACCTGTACCTGTTTTGGGACTTTGTCCAGAATTCAAAGGGTGTCGAACCATTTAGCACTGGAGGTTAGGACATAAGTCACACATATACTACAGACTTCACACCAATTTAAAAAAAAAAATTAATTTAAATCATGCTGAGGCAGAATCTGTTGAGAGGCATGCACGGGATTCTAGTGTTTGCCTCATATGTGGGTGCATTTAAATGATATTGTAGTTGGCGGGCAAATTATTGGCATTTCAATAGGGCTTGAGATTTGGGGATGGTGGCAGATGTTCAATATATAATTAAAAAAAAAAAAGAGAGAGAGAGCATCTTTGGCCTTTGAATGAGGAAATGGTCACCTTTGTTTGGATGTTTGTTGATTAAGGTTATAGGGGCAATGTCCGTTAAAGTTTTCCCTCTAATGTGGAGGCCATTGCAGGCTCTGTAAATGGCAGTATATACAGGAATACAGGATGGTTAATTCGTTTGTCTTTACTGTTTGCCTTTCAGGATCAGGATGAACACTGGCACTTTTGGGGAAAGTGTGGATAAAGGAATACTTGCTAGGAAACAGCAGGTGGCAAGTTGTCCAATGGAACAGTAGCTTCTACGCTTGGGTGGAGTGTCACACTGCAGTTGGGTGGTTTGGATGACTGGGTTAGAGGAAAGGGACAGTCACTGGATTCATGTCATCTTTCAAGATCTGCCTTGGGTGGTATAGGTAAGTTATAGGGTGTGGGGTACGAGCAGAACCCTTCTAAAATTCAAGGCAACTTTGGTTATCTATCAACATTTTAGTATGGTTATTATGCACTTTTAATTGGAAGATAAAGATATTCTGCTGGGGGAGGCTGGGTTGATGTGTGGTAAACAGTACGGTAACAAGTTGTATATTATTTGTACTCATTAAGGCATTTCAAGGTTGGGGTAGTGTAGGGCCAAGGGAAGATAAGGTATGTTGGGTGGCAAGTTATAACAGGGTTTGATTTTGTTTACGGGAGTTTGAGGGTTCTTATTGGTGAGGAGGAGTGGCACCAATTTCAGGATCAGGGGTGGTTACTAGGCTGGTGGCTCTAAGGTTTTTAATAAACTAGCCAATTTCAGGTACGTACACTTCCTCAATTCAGAGGCTTCCTCAATCCAGAGTGCAGCACATGTTGCTCTTATCTAACAGGAACAGGAGTGGATTTTTGCCCTTGTCCAGAAAGGGATATAGGTGGAGCCTTTTGGAGGGAATATGCACCTCAGGTTTTGTAATCAGCTGAATTACTATGACTATGGATGGTTTAATTATTGCTTAACAGTTTTGTTGAGAACTCATAAGATGATTACAGAGTGTAAATTTTGTTTACAGAATAGGCCTTTTAATGCAATAATTTTGTTTTACTTCGCATGGGTTATCAGTGGTATCATTTATATGGGAAGTGAGAAGAAACTTTATGGGGAGCTTTGTTAAGACATCCTAAGTTTCATTGGGGTTTTTGTATTTGGTAGGGGGTGCATTTCATGCAGTTGATGAAAGGGATATAATGTCATTACGAAGTGGTTTATGCATCTGTGGAGTATTTACAGTCTTTTCTTTTACAGAGCACACTGAGGTTGCAGATGTGGACGTGCAGAGTAGGCACTTGTTGGTGGGCTGAAGGATTGGACTCGACAAGCGAGACAGGAAGCTGAGGGATGTATCGGCTGATGGAGCAGTATGTGAGGAGGTCACAGTTTCCCAGCATGCAGCTGAACATGGAGTTTGGGGTGTTTCCTTTCCTGCACCCATAAGGTAATGTTCTGTTTTGTTGATATTGTGCTGGGAGCAGCAGGACTGAATTTCACGCTGTATTATTCTAGCTGGGGTTTTCCTTGGAATGGGTCAGGTAGGCAGATTACCATGGGAGCGTACCAAGTAATGGTTTACTGCTGAAGGAGGTATTGGTGAGCTGAGGCATGTCAGGTGGCGGTTAGATGGATTACATGATTGTGACTGGATCATGGGCTGAATTATAAGTAAAGTTTATGGTAGGGGGTTATCTTGGTCAAACTGTGTTGCAGCCATCAGGGGTAGGAAATTAACAGGTTACATTTAGTAAGTTGGCTCAGGCTGGTGAGCTAGGTGGGGTGTTTGGTTTAGGGTGATTCTGCTTTGAGTTACTTCAGTTTCATGGGAGACAGGGTTGGGTTAACTTTCTACATTCTGACCAGTGATGGCGTGTTACTGACATTCTTTGACCTGGTGGCATTGGGCATTTTCAAGTTTAGTGGCACTTTATGTTTGGTTAGTTTTGCCTATCTTGGTTTTACTGTTTATGGAGCAGTTGGGGTCGTACTGCGAAAGGCCATGATGGTGGTTTTAAGTGTCCTATTGTTTATAATGGGTAGTTGGTGTGATGGCAAGACTGCTATTAAATGGAATGTGAAAAGGAATTAGATGTGGTTATTACTTCACCGGGCAGTAAAATGGAGTTTCAATCTGACGTGAGGGTATGCAACTGCCTCTGCATGGTTTTCAAGTGGCAGTGGGCTCAGTGTTTGGTTGTTTAGTTGGCTAGTAATGACCTGAGAGTCTTTATGAATGTTTTACTGATATGGCAGTTGGATAAAGGAGTATGGGTATGATAGGTTATGAGTTTATGGTTATTTTAGCATTGGAGAGGCATCAGTGGTTTGCTTTTAGCTGTTTAGGTAATTGAATAATTTTGTTATTAATGTGATGGGGATTTGTGAGGTGACGGCATGGATACAGTTTGATAGGCAAGACTGGGTACACTGAATGATGTTTGGCTTTATGAGGTTAATGATGAGAGGGGGAACAGGCTGGTCAGGCTGGTGGTCAAAGAAGAGGGGCAGGCTTGCCTTCTTCTGTTCCCCCTCTGGTGTTGGATGTTCAATTCAATAAGTTGGAAGGAAAGTGAGCGGTTGTGCTGCTTGACAAGCAAATAAGCAATATTGCTTATTTGGTTGGAGGTGTAATTCAATAACTGGTAACTGAAGTGAGTGGTGGTACTCTGCTTCATAAGTAAGTGAGTGGAGATATGGACACTGCTTACTGATCAGGATGAGTGGGGTCACGCTGTCCTATGATAATCTTACATGGATGTTATTCTTACCTATATCATGTTTTGGTGGAAATTAATAAATATTTGTTAACAATCATGTTTATGGAAGTTTAATAACGGTCGTCAGATGTCATTCGATGTAATGTGTTTATTGAAGGGGACTAGGACAATTTCTTGCTGTCATGTAAAAGGTGATGTTTGTTAAAAGTGTTCTAACAATGTATGACTAGATTGTACAGTTTTCAAGATATGAGAATTTGTGAATGTTTGGAAAACATAATTATGGGCTTATGTGCATTATAATATAGCATAGTATTTATGGAAAGATTATGAATGTGCTGACTATTATCACTGACATTTTTACCAATAACGTTATTTGTACAGTTTTAACACCTTTCATTGTTCACAAAGTATTTACATTTATCTTGTGCGTTTCAAGTTGATTTTCAGAAAATGCCCTGGAATGCAGATATATAGATGCTGCTACAGGTGTGATATTCCACAGCACCTAGATGTTCATGAGATACAGTAGCAGCACTGCAGAAGGTTAGACTCCCCCCAATATGGCCAAGCAGAATCAGTTGCTCATTCCCATCGTCCAGTACCAGAGATGCTGAAGGATCTAGACACATATAGGTCAGAGCCGCAACTATATCCCTCTGCGCCATGCAGCCAACACTGCCTCACGGTGCTCTTTGATTTTTTTGTATTTTATTCATAGCCTTGAAATTAGCTGTCTTACATCCCTGCTTTCTTACTCTACATGCAAAAGTGACATGGTCTAGAAGGGCTTGAAATAATATTGACAAGCCACAGTCGTCTGCTAAGAGTAATAAATAAACTTATGATAAGGACTAGTCTTATGAAGGGCAGTTTTGAATTACTGTGGAATGGCAGACTGCAGTTATTTCTTGGTTGTGAGATTGGATTATCACTAAAGGAATGGGTTCAAGTTAATTTTAAATGGTCAGGTGAGTCACTAAGCAAACATACAAGTAGTCTGGGGCTTAGAATAGCTCTAGTTACATTACTATGAAACAGACTGCAGTTTAATGGCTAGATTAAAGGATTATAGGATGACTAACACCAATTTATTTTTGTGGATCATAATTAGTTTTGAAGGACTGCATCTGAATTTCATAGGAGATTACAGTTTGTGGGAATACACCCAGACATACACACACACACACACACACACACACACACACACACACAAAAGAATGCATTCATGTGATGCTGTAAATCTAGCTTTTATCTTCAATTATAAATATTCCAGATATTCTGAAAGGTTTGGAGGAAGCTATCTGGGAAGGAATGAGGTATAGTTATTTTAGAGATGCTATGTGTAAAATGTTATAGCGTAAGCCTGAAGCAAATGGTTCAGCAATTTGCTAAAATGTCTAGTTTTCAGACCATAAGCATGATGAATTAAATTCTCTATTTGATCACTTTCATCTATCAATACACAGACACACAGAAGGAAATGAGGGGGTCGAGGATGACAAGTCCAGCTTGATCAGCTTAGGAGATGAATTAAGAAGATTTTTGTTTCCCTACCCACAGCAAACCAGTTCACACCACATCACCAGTAAGGAACAGATGCTGCATAACAATTTCAACCATCTTTGCCTCATGATAAAGGTTTCATGGTATGGAGTCAAAAAAAAAAAAAAAAAAAAAAAGAGTCAAACTTACATTTTTAAGCCTGCCTTAATATCTATGGTTGGTATAGTTAGTACATTGCAGAGGGCCTGAATGTCATTTACCAAAAAGCAGTAGTTTAATAATTATACTGCAAACCAATGAATATTTAGATGTCCACTTTCACAGTCTAAACAAAAATCAGACGAGTGGTTTAGTCAGCTCTTCTTAGATAGGAAGAGGGTAAGTCACATTTTTATGAATTACCTTAAAGTTGTGAGTGTTCAACAAGTTATTTTTATGGGTACCACCATAATGAATTCATGCTATGTGTTGCTATAGCATACCCACGCCTTGTTTAATTATGTGGTAATAGACGTGTAGCATTATCAGCTAGGTGCCCAAGACTGCTTCCCAACTTAGGGCAGTTAAAAAACCTATTACTCTGAAGAATTTTTTGTTAGGAAATTCCACTAAGCAGGTAATTGTTAAATTATTCCAAGGGTTTTCACCTTAAAATATAAAATGAGACAAAACAAGTACTTACATTCCAAGTGACATTCGGTCACCCCTGAAATCTAAACTATTACTAAGAAAATTACTCCATTGTTTATTACATGTTTCATGTATGGCTCACTGGAAGTATGCTGACTGTTATGGCACTGCCTCCTGGTTTAAAGTAGATCTAGATGAAAAGGAAGTTTGTTTTTTCTTCTTTTTTAACTCTGTGAAAAGAAGTTTGTCTCAAACACAAAGGAAGGCTCAATGGAATTCCAAAAACTCCTCCCAGCACTGTACTGCTCTTCTCCCCCTAAAATGGCTTGAACTTCCAAACTACCTCAACTAACTGTAACTTACTATGCCTCACAGACTTATCTTTAAACCTTCTGACTGTCCTGTCCATAGTTCTATCTTCACTTTTTACCTCCCAAATAGGTCTTAGATCGGAGAATCAGCAACTTCTTCAGGTTAACAAACCTAACCTTCCACCAGGCCTATTTCTCCTCTCCTACTCTTTAGCCAAGAACTGGTCTTCTCTCCTATTAGCTATCACTTAAAAACTTCTCTCCACACTTACCTACATTCCATCCAGAACTGTTCCTGCACTCAGCCCCCTTGAAAACCAATTTCAAATGACACACTCGCCCGTAAGTGGGAGGGTGGCATAATTGTTAAGGTATTTGCCTTACAGACACAAGGTGCAGGGGTTGATTCTCACATGCGATGATTGGCTAGGCTTAAAATGGCCCACAAGTGTAGTTAGCCTAGTACTAATCTATCTCCTATCTACTTTCTGCACTGTGGGTTATCTATAACTTCTCTGTGCGATACATATGTACTTCTAATTGAGCTTACAATCTCAGTAGTCCAACTATTGTTAAAAAATCCTGTGGTATCATTGTATGTAATTGTATGTCATTTTATTTGTACTGAATGTGATCACAACTCTGTTATTACTACATTGTCAGGCAATGGTATACTACCTATATCAATGTACCAAACCTGGCTAACTCTGCTCTAGTAGGAGTTAAAAACCTGTAATAGAGCTTAGTTATGTTTCTTAAACCGGACATACCCCCAGTATTATCTTGAAACTTTGGAATTTGTACAACTTGTCAAGTATGTAACCACAGTATATACTGTATCTGCAATCTTATTTGTTTACCTTGTAATATTAATTGTTTTCCTTGGAGCTTTTCTCCCCGGGCCTCCTCTGAAAATGGACATGTATCCAGTCGGACTATCCCAGTCAACAAATGTAAAATAAAATAAATAAATGTACATCATTTTATGTTGAATCTAATCTACTTTTTATTGCATTGAGGAGCTTTTCTCCCTGGGCCTCCACTGAAACAGGCTCTGTATGGCCCAGTGAACTTTCCCAGTTAACGAACTACAAATAAAGAAAGAAATTCTGTGATGTGTCTATTCATAGCTTAATTAATTGTACCATACAATTTACAGACATTCATGTCTTCTGCAATGTTCAAGTCTGCACCATATGTCACGTCTTACAAGTTTTCAAGTCATAGTCTGTGTAGTGTTCTACAGTTCAGAGACAGAGAAAATATGATCTCTAGCATAAGCTTTGCAAGTTCTAATGTATTAAATCCAATGTTATACCTGTGAGAATGCCTTTTATGCTACCTCTGAAAACTATAACACTTTGCTGCAAACTGATTTTTATGCTATTTTCTAGGCCCAGACCACACAATATTCAATTATATTTATGCATTGGTTCATTGTTTAAGCAAGTTTGTACTATGGACATACCAATGTGCATTTCAGCTAATAACTAGGAAATGCGTTAGATAAAATTAGTAAATAATAACTTGAATACAGTGACTGCAAAACAACAGGACAAACTGTCTCGCTTCATATACAAGTGCAGCATGTGCTGAGCAACATTAAGCTAGCAATAATGCCCAACAGGCTGTGTCACTGTGGAAATAACACCCACCCAGGGGGTGCAGCTTCAAGATTCTACACCCCAGGAAGGGCATTATGTCCTCACTAACACACACCCTGGAAGGCATTACTGTGCTTGGAGAATGGGCTGCCTGTAAAATTGTTGTATTTTACCTACTTACCTTTTTTTTATTACTATATAATTTTTTTATATATTTTTGTTGTAAAATAGTTCCTCCACCTAATGTTGCAAACTTGCTGTAGTATATGTTAATGGTGTTGGAAGAAGCATTTTACATCAAAAATATAACACTTTAAAAAAAATATCCAAGTCTCTCCAGCTGCTGCATGTGCTTTGAGAGGTACATGCCGAAAGGGGTACTGTACTCAATACTGGGCCTTATAAGGGAAGAATAGAGAGATATTATGACCTCAGCCAGGGACAAGGAAGTCATAATATCCCTGTATTCTTCCCTTAAAAGACACATTATTGAGTACAATGCCGGTTTTGGCATGTACCTCGCAAAGTTCATGCAGCAGCTGGAGAGACCACAGAGGTTCCTCACCAGGAGAATCCAGGGCCTCAAACATCTATCCTACACTGATAGGCTAAAAGCCCTGTCCCTCTACTCAGTTTCATACAGACTCCTCAGAGGTGACCTCTGTCTGACATACAAAGCAATCTCAGACACCATCTTGATGGGACTGCTGCATATCCACAAGTCAAGCTCCACTCGAGTAACCCACATGCATGATCTCAACCTGGTCTCTGACATCAATAGGACTTGTCGGCGGGACAGATTTGGGTACAGTGTCTCCTCCACCTGTGGAATAGAATCTCTCTCCACATCAAGCAAAGTACCTCATTATCCCTTTTTAAGCATAACGTGGATAACTGGATGGGAAACAGAAAATACACCCCTGGGATTCCACCTGTGTCCTTGCTGGACTGGGGCATGGGGTACTGACTTGACTAAACATGGGCTAAACTCTTGGATATGCTTATAAGGGCCTCAGGGGCAATAACCTAGTAATGTCCTATGATCCAATTTAGGCTTTATCCAGATTTCTTCAGCTGAAATGTCCAGAGGTATGCAACCTTCTTTACTGTTGCCGCTGCCAGTAGTCCAGCTCACTCACACTCACAGGCACACCTCTGCTTCAGAAAATGTATGCTAACACAAACCCCACTACTCAAGTAAAATATGATCCCATTTTGATACCCTTGATTTTAGGCTTATCCATTTATCTTCCTCATAAAATTTGTAATATTCTGTGAAATCACTGGGGATAGAATTCATTAAGTAATGACAGACATTTGAGTTTCAGACTTTATATCCTTCAGAAAATACATGCTAATTGAAATGCTGTTATTCTAGCAACTTTTTAAGTTTATAAGAGCAATATTTAAAATCCATTCCTATATTTGGTCCTTTGTTTCCCTGTTATTTGTGGCTCTGTCCAGATTTCTTGTGCTGAGAGGTTGAGAGGTATGCAAACCTCTTATATGATGCAGCCAGGGATCACCCGATCGCTATTACTCTTCACTTTCACTCTCTCCCAAACACACACACACACACACACACACACACACACACACACACACACACACACACACACACACACACACAGTCTCTTCTGCTTTCATGCACACATTCACTCACACAGGCAGACAGCAACATAAACATACCTACACACACACACACACATTTTTACCGTTTCATTTATTTTCGATCATCTCTCTCTGTTACTTTCATACACACACTCTCACATGCAGAAAAATACGCACACGCTTTTTATTTTACACTTGCTAAACAGCAAAAGCACTGCTTAGCGAGTGTAAAATAATGGCAGCCATTGTTTTTTATTCAGTCTGAGCTCCACAGCAGATTGATATGTTGCCGTGAAGTGTTGGACTCGTTTTTCAGCGAGCATTACCTGTAGATTAAGACTTGATGGAGGATGTTCGTTCTCCAATCAGGGTACGATCTACAGCTTGCCTATTCTCTAACATACAATAACAAAATATAATCTAAGCTAAAAGATCAAAAGAACTCTTGTCACAGAAGTTCTACTTCTTTGTGCTTTATATAAAGTGAATATTTTGCTTTTTTGATAAAATGAGTTTCAGTCATTTTCTACTATTTTTATTTTATGTATTTCATTAATTTATCAAACTAGGGTGAGGCCCATATTCATTGAAAGTATAGGAGCACTAAGTGAGTCAGTAGGGAAGGTAGTCTTTAGCCTGCAGTTAAAGCATCTTCTTGGCCTCATCACACTCGATTACTTTTCCCTCTCTAGTTATTTGCTCCCAATATCTTGATTGCTTTCCCAGTTTTCTCCAGTAAATTCCAACCCCCTCTTGCCTATTTTTGGTACCCCTACTTACATCATCAGCCCCTTTTTTCCCATTTTTCTATATGGGGTCGGGGTATCGTGTTAACTGTTGCCAACTCTCTCAATTCAATGCCACACTTCTGCCTTCAACACTCATGCCTGACTGTCGCAGATCTTCTTTCACACAAAACTGCCACCTCTTTGCTGGATGCCCTCGCTTCCTCTTACCTTCTTCCTGTCTGTCCCAAATCATCCTCACCAGATTGTCTTCTGCTTTTCTACACATGTTGCCAAACCACCATAATCTGCTCTCTTTGATCTTTTCTGAAATTGGAGCTACTTTGGCTTCTGCTCTTATGTCCTCATTTCTTTGTCTGTCCCACAGTGTGCATCCTACCACCTTTCACAGGCACTTCATTTCCATCACCTCTAGCTTCTTCAACTATTCTGCCTTTACTGCCCAGGTTTCTGTATCATACAGTAGCACTGGTTGCACCACTGTCTTGTACACCTTACTTTTCAGCTTCTTTGGCATTCTTCTGTCATAGACTACACCTGATCCTCTATGCCAGTTGGCTGCAGCCCCTTTGATTCTAGCTTTGACCTCTTCATTCAGACTTCCCTTCTCCTCAACTACTCCTTCCAGATACCTGAAGTCGTTTACCTGTTCCAGTATCTTCCCTTCTATCTCTATTCTCAGCTTTTTCTGATTTAATCAATTTGCTGCTATTACTGCTATCTTATCTGTTCTTAGTTTCATCCCATGTGCCTTCGGATTTCCATTCCATTCTCCAATCCTTTGCTGAAGTTCTAGCTCAGAGTCTGCCTGTACTGCCACATCATTTGCATACAGAAGCTTTGTTGATACATCCCCTCCAACGTGTTTGCTAATGTAGTCCATCACCAGTATGAACAGCAGTGGGCTCAGAGCTGAACCCTGATGTACACCCACACCCACTGGAAACCCCTCTGAGAGGCAGAACACTGTTCATATTCGAGTCATCAGGTCCTTAATACATAGCCTGCACTAATTCTACCAATGTTTCTGGAACTTCAAACCACCGCAGTACTGCCCAGATCAGCTTTCTTGGGACATTGTCATATACTTTCTCCAAGTCTACGAATGCCCAGTTGGACTCTCTCCTCATCTCTAGCTTCTTCTCAGCTATCTGTCTCACTACAAACATTGGATCAATTGTGCTGCATCCTGCTCTGAATCCAAACTGCTCATATCCCATCTTAAATTCTACTACTCTGCGTATCCATTTATCAATCACCCTCTCCAGAAGTTTCATGCAATGTAATACGAGTATGATGCCTCTGTAATGCCCACAGTTGTGGATGTCCCCTTTGTTCTTGTACACTGGCATGAGTATGCTTATTCTCCAGTCATATGGGATATGCCTTTCTCTCCACACTGCTATGAATACCATCAGGAGCCATTTCTCGCTTATCTCACCCATCATCTTCATCATATCTGCTGTAACCTCATCTGAGCCTGCTGCTTTCCCTGACTTCATCTTCCTTAATGCTGTTCTTACTTCTTCTAGGGTGGGGTCCTCTTCTTCTCTCATTGTAGGCTGTTTCTGGGGTAGTACAGCTTCTGTGAGTTTTTTTTTCATTCAGAAGCTGCTGGAAATATTCCTTCCATCTGTCTTTGATGTTCTCTAGGTTGGTGAGCAGGCCTTTGATGTTCTCTAGGTTGGTGAGCAGGCTGTTGCTGGCATCCCTTATGAAGGGTGTCTGACTATCTTATTTATCTTTCTGTCTTTGCCTTGCAACTTGATATAGTTTCGTTGTGCCCCTTACAGAGTCACTTTCCAGAAGTTGGTGCAGTGCCTCTAATCCCCTATTCTTTGCTATTGCAACTTCTTTCTTAGCTTCTTTGTTAGCCAACCAGTAGTCCTTCCTAGCCTGGTCAGTCTTTTCTGATTCCCACTTCTTCCTGCACTTGACTTCCTGGACTTCTGTTTTCCACCACCAGCTTTCCTTATGTACCTTATGTCCATACCTGGCTCAGCCACATATCTTTTCTGTAATCCTAATACTTGCTGTTTTTAGGCACTGCCATTCTTCTTCATCTCCACCTATTTCCTCCTCTTCTTGGGGTGCTAGAGCCTTGAGTAATTCCTTCAACTGTTGTACTTACTCTCCAGTCAACTTCCAGGTCTTCAGCCTGGTCTCTGTTGACCTTAGAACCTTCTCTAACCACTGCTTGCAGCTGATTGTGGCAACTAGTGGTTTATACTGTGGGATGACTGTTTCACTGGGGATGACTTTGCAATCATGGATTCTGCCCCACTGCCTTTTCCTTACTAGGAGGAAATCTACCCGAGTTGCATGTTGACTACTCTTGTATGTGATCTTGTGACTGTCTGTCTTTCTGAACCATGTGTTGGCTACTATCAAGCCATTTGCCAGACAGAAGTCTAGAATGGCTTCTCCTTCTTTATTCCTGTTGCCCCACCCATGTGGACCCTGGCAGTCCTCATATTCTGTTCTGTCTGTCCTGATATGTGCATTCAAGTCACTCATTATCAACACCAATTCATGTTGTCCTGCTTTATCTAGTAGGTCCTGCAACCGCTGTCTGAATGCACTCCTTTCCTCACTATCACAACCCTGTTCTGGGGCATAGGCTGAGATTATAAAAACTGCCCTATCATTACACTGGAGTCTGGCATTAATTCTGATGATATCCCTTACTGTCTTCTGAAGCCTCTCTCTCACCACAATTCCTACACCATTTGTAGCCTGCCCTCCACCTAAGTAGTAAACTCTGGATCCCAAGCCAAGTGGCTTTGCTGCACTGCCCTTCCATCTCATCTCCTGGATACATAGGATGTCCAGCCTCCTCCGTATCATCATGTCATCCACTTCCAAGCTGCATCCTCTCAGTGAACCTACATTAAGCGTAGCAATTTTCAGTTCATGTTTAACAGGTTGGTTGGTTTTACGTCCAGCTTTCACTCAACAGAGGTATCCCAGGTAACCCAGGTTGGGCAACTAGACACTGGCCAGCAAGTAGCTTACTGACTCAGGGCTGTTGGGCTTTATGGCAGGCACATACTGACCAAAAGGGGCACATATACCCATCCCATCATTAGCACGGGTCCCTGGTGTGGGTCAGAGTAGGCTGGGTCCTCAACCCACTTATCACCGGTAACTACCCATGTCCATTTTTGGCAACATTAGTCAACATGACCGAATTATCTAGAGCCATATTTTATACGGTTGAGTGGCTAGCCCTGCCACAGCGTGCAGTTGGTGATCCGTGTTCTCCTATCTTGAGGACACTGCACACCACATTAGATGCCCAAAGCGGTTGGTCTGTACAACTCTCCCCCCAATATAGGGCACGATGCAGAGTCTGTGCTGCTGCCCACAGCTCCATCTATTGGTGAGTTTGAGATGGAAACACTCCGCATGTTTTTTGGACATGGGAGAAACCCCATGGAGACACAGGGAGAGCATGCAAACTCCAAACAGGCACTGGTCGGAGGTCAGGATCGAACCTTGTGCATGGGAGGTAAAGACTTAACCACTAAGCCATCTGGTCTCCCTACTGGCAAAATCTCCTTTTCATTCTCAAATTGGTTTAGTTCTTAGAATACTTTCTGCTACTTTATGAATATAATATTGTCTATGGCTGTTATGCATCCAAAATCCTAGTCTCTATTTTTAGAACTTCTTCCCTACTACTATCGTCAAATGTTTGCCTCCTCTCCACAAAACTGCATTGATCCATATTTATATTCTAGATCATGCTACCAGGTATTTTTCTTAAAGAAAAAAAATAATGAAAGGGAGAGGAGGTACTGTCAGTTTCCTCTTTTCCCCCATTTCCACAATGCCACTGATGGGATACAATAAGCACATCTAAGAAATCAACTTTTTTTAGTGACTACACATAAAAGCCAGGAATAACTGGAAAAAAGACAACGGGGTTCGTGATGACCTCTCTTGATACTGTCCTGGTAAATTAATGGGTATGTGATGTGGGTACGTGATGAATAGTAGTAAAAAGCGCTTTCCTTTTATTGTAGCAAACTATGCTACAGTCCAGAGTTATGCAGACCAAATGGCCCTCTACTTTCAGGTGCTGTCTCAGACTTCTGGCTTTCTGCAGGATACACTCATGGTCACTATAATTACAATAATTAAAAATGAAATGGCTAGATTGATTTTTCATAGTTGTCCTGGTTTTCCCTCACTGTGTATGTTCTATTATTGAGGGTTGTGAAGTTCAACACTTTTCTCAAAAATTCACAGTTCGGGTTCTTCAGTCTTTTATGGCATCCCAATAATGCAAATGTTATTTCAACATGCCCTGTTTTCTACATCATCAAGTTTGGCTTCAGTGTGATAGGAGTGCTCTTGTAGGGCTTACAGGGTAGCAAAGTGTTGCAATATCACTGTCTGCTGCTTTAAAAGTACTGCAGCGTACCACATGTATCTAACAGAGTTTGACTTCATGACATGCGGGGTTAATTGCACATCTGCTGACTATTCTTTCATTAGGGCAGCTCGGGCTTATGGAAATGACAGTATTACCAGGAGTTATCTGTCACTTCCGATTCTTCCATATTTTAAGAAAGGCTACAACATTACAGCAATTTTATTTATATTCCAATGGTACGTTTTCTTCAAGGTCGGTGTATAAGGACCTACCTGGATCATAGCAAGCAAAGTCTTTAACATTATCCTATACAAAAGGATCATAAACCTACCTGTATCCCACAACAACATTCAAACACGTAACGTTAGTAGAGCAGCTTAGCATCCTAATATTCGCATTCACTCCAGGGTTCAGATTCAGGGGAGAAAATAGCCAGTTTCACAAAGTTTAACTTAAATTTTGAATGTTACATCACTGTAGAGTGGGAGTTAACGGATCACAAGTCTACCTCAATGGATTACTGAAAAGAGAGCCCACTTTTCAAGGCAGCCCACAGAAGTCATGAGGACATTTACATTTAGAAAGATATTTGTTATACAGTGTAGTTTCTGCAACATCACAGTCAAAGCACAGACTCGGTAGGTTTCACCTTACTTCTATGACCTAGAAAAATAAAGAAAAGTTCTGATAAGTGCACAACCTTCCAGCTAATGCAGACAAAAACAGTGCATAAAATGTAGAGGGTTACAGCTGCAACCCAGTGTGATCTCTGGGGACTGAGTATAGAGATTACCGGAATAAATAAGTAAGCATTGAAACGGAAGGAGATGTCATGTAAAACACATATCCAAGGACTTCTCTGCAGACGTAGCAGCACCCATTTACATCACTTCTGTGGAGTACAGAAGCAAAACAGCTGCTGCTTGAAGACTCGTTCAGTGGCTTGAGGTAGAAAACACTACGGCATGATGGCACCAGCCACAGCTGTGGTAAAATTAAGAGCAAAACTGACCATCAAATACAGAGCTAAATCTAGCATGATGCTCTATAGCTACTCACCTAAGGTCCATTAATAGCTAGGGGGCCCCATCAGTGCTACAAGGTACTACATTCACAATCATGCCAAACAAATTTAATTTTTTTTTTTTTTTTGCTGCTGTACAAGCTACTAAGGCACAACTACGGGCACTAAGTTCCAAATAAAAACAAAAAAAGGAATACTCGAGTGCCCTAAGATATCAAAACATAATTACTACAAGTAATTTTACTGCTGTTGCCTGTTGTATATCTGGCTGACCTACTGTTACCTGTGTGAACTCGTGCTACATTGACTTTGCTTGGCCGCTTCCATATGTGGACCACCATAGTGTACAATATTTTGTTACATTTTTGTTTTATCATAGCTATTTAAAAATCAGAATTTTTGCAGTCTTTATTGTGGTGGTGCAGCGGTAGCATTGTTGCCTCACAGCAAGAGGTTCTCCCGTTCGATTCTCGGCTGGAGTGCGGGGAGTGCCTGGAGTGCCTTCTGTGTGGAGTCTGCATGTCCTCCCCACGGTTGGGTGGGCGTTTGAAAGACATGCATAAATGGGCATGCCTTCATTGAAGGTTGAACGTCGAGCTGGCACCTCAGCGTTTGATAAATCTACTGCAAATCATTAGCGGACCGGAGTTCCGCTGTGGCGACCCCTAACCGGGAAAAGCCGAAAGTCAACAACAACATTGGGTTCAAAAGCAGAGCTGTTGTATTATTCCTCTGCTGTTTCCCAGTTCTTTCACTTTCTCCCCAAGCCCCGAGTTCAACCCTTCCACCACAAGTGGGAGAGGTGGCAATCTTGTTGCCTGTGTGACTGAGCAGGGAGAACTCACACAATCCTTCCTAGCAGAAATGCAGAACTGATACACGCTGCAATCAAGTAATGAGTCATAGAATTCTTCAAGAAAATGTTATTTCGTAATTAATAGTATCATGACAGCAATAATTATTTAATTCTGTTTAATTGTCTAGTCTTCCATGAGTTACCTCCACTCACCTCCAAGTCTTTGCAGGGATTTCTAATTCTATGTGCTTCACAATCATGCTGGACATGAGGGCTGTCATAATGGCCAAGATATTTGCCATACAGACAAAAGGGTTCAATAATCACCTTTGAGGGGAAATTGGCTAGACCTAAAATGGTCTTACAAGGACAGCTAGACTAGCACTTACCAATGAACCTATGGATAATGACGACACTTGTGCAAGTAAGACTGCACCCCCCCCCCCTATGATTTGCCTTTCATAAATTCCTTATGCAAACTGATTTTAAACAACTAATTTTGATCCATTACACAGTAAATTACATCCCATACTGGTTAGAAAGATACAAGGACAACGTATGTATTTATTTGTGTTTCTTAAACAAGTTGCCTCTCCACTGATCAAAATCACTATTCAGTGATGGCAAGGGGAGAAAACCTCAAAAAATACAAATAATTTCATAACTGCACACAACATACTAGCTTAATATGGGAAAAAGAAGGAAAACAGAGTGGAAGATAACCAAGATGGAACAACGCAGCATTGTTCAAGCAACTCCATGTTGTAAATCCAGTATGAAGAGCAACAAGAAATGCAAAAGGTCTTAAAAGAAACAACAGGAACAGTATCCATGTTTCAGTTCTAATTTATTATGAAGTTTGGTGATCCTGGTAGAACAGATAAGGGAAAAAACTACTGCAGCGACTTCAGCAAACTAAAGTGTTCAATGTGAAATGTCCCAGCTGATGGCATCAAACAGAGCTGGGAATGCAGAGGAACAAGCTGCTTGTGTTAAGAGTAGGAGTTCTGCTCTGAACAACAGATTATTTCACAGAGTCTGCAAGCACAAATCATCTAGACTACAGAGCAGTTGTGCATCTGTAGATGCCCACTGACAGTGAATCTGGGAAACGTGACTATATCGATATGCAGACCCCAGTTTATAAAGTATATGGACTGGAACTTTAGTAAACAGATGGGAAGAAAAGATCAGAGATGCAGAACGATAACTTGACATTCCTTCATTGTAAGTGCGTTGATAATGAAGGGAACAAGTACAATAAGACAGGTACAGTAATTACTTATTTATCATTTAACCATATTAGTCCTACTATGCTAGTGGCCTCCTTTCAGAGGACAACATTGGTGGCATTTCTACTACTACGGGTAATGCATCTGAGAACTTTCCCTACTCTTTTCAGAAGTGCCACAAGATCTTTTCCATCCACCTGAGCTACCATCAACTCAAACACATGGAATCTCAGTTTGATGTATTGACTGAAGGATGACACATACTGGTGTGCAACATTCAGCAGTCAAATCATACAGAATGGGCAAAGAACCCACAACCTTGACTCAATCTTCTTAAATGAAAGTCAGATTTTAAGGAATCATTAAGGATGACTCCCAGGGCTTTGGTAAAGTCCACATCTGACACAGACAGGAGTCTAGGATACTCAGGATAATGAAGATGTCCCTGTCTGGTTCACGTTTATGTAGGAAAAATAGCATGAAAAAGTGGCCTCTTTCCTACAATGATTGGTTTTAAAATTTGGACCAACTAAAGATATGAAATTAAAAAAGTAGAGGATTTATATAAATTTCTGACATTACCAGCACTTTATTGTGTGTACTTAACTTTTTTATGTAAATGGAAAGCTTCAGCCATAAGGCCTTTTACATCTGATCATCATGGTTTATTCAGGAAGGCCCTATTACTTCCCTTACAGAAGACAGGCACTGTAATTTACCATACTGAATTTACATCACCAGCCATTCCTCACTTGGACCTCTGGCCACAGCAGCTGATGGAAATCCATGGATTCACAGATCATGAGACCTAGAACAGTGTTATTTAACTCCCTTGAGCTACCTATTTGTTTATAGTAAGCCCTGCTATGTAGTTTCCATAACTCCTCTGTAAATGCTGTTGAGGACCCTGTCTTATGTTATGCACCAGTATCTTTCTGCAGCATACTCGGTCATCATATTCTGCTAAAGCTAGTGCAAAGCATATCCACTGTTAGCCAAGAATCATGTGGACCACAATGCATCTGGTTGTCCTACTCTGCTGTACATGTCTTGTATGGGGACTAAGCACAGGCTGTCATGCCTACCTGACAAATATTCTTATACCTTTTGACAATCCAGAAGTTTTTTTATTGTATATTTTTTTTATTTTCTTGCCCAGTGACCATCATCTTCCTCTCACTGTCTTACCAGTCCTTTCAATCCACTTTCCATCCATCCTCCTCTGCTCTGTAGTGGAGCAAGAACTGGCCAGCCATGGCCCATTATTTGAGTGGGTGAGAAGTCTTGTTCCCAAACTTCAAAATCCTTCAGCTGTTAAGGATGGGGACAAGCATGACCATAAAAACACAAGAGACCAAAAACTAATTCTTATCCATATCTGGCAGCAAGTAGCATCTTGTCTTGAAATGATGTCATTTTTATAGCATTTACATTGGCTGCATAAATATAAACTGTAGAAAAAGAACTGTGAGGCAACAGAATGGATAGCAGAAGCATCATTCATATTGGGCTCAAGTATTCCCCACATCTAATGAGTTTTAAACTCGACATTTCTTCTGTATTTTAGCTCTGTTTCATGCTGCCAGCTACAGACATTGTGCATACCATTGTATCAGACACTGCCCTCTCTCACAGGCTTCTTACAAACTCTATTGAGGAGGTATAGGTCTGTTTCACATACAATGGAGTCACCAAACACCAAGATTCTTTTGGGGTTGCCAGACCACAACATCTGCCTTATGTGCTTTTGAGTCTGGCTTGATTCATTAACTCCAAATATTTTCTTGGTGTGGACTCACCCCACTGCCATGGTATGGTGATTCTGTATGTTTGCATTATTGTGGTCAGTGGGAGGTCTGACAAGTATTTTACATGTATGACCCAAGGTTCTGATTTTATATAGTTTATGCCTTCACCAAGATTGGCTGAGACTTTTGTAGGTGTAGTCCTCAGAACCTCTGATTATGTAATCAGTGGTGGGTATGTATACTCACAGGCTGAGGCTGATACTACGTTGAGCTTTAATATTCCAGATATACACGTTTGTCTTAGACTTATATATATATATATATATATATATATATATATATATATATATATATAAGATTTTGCCATGAAATACTACATTTTCTATGAACATGTTATGTTCAAGCTGTCAGCTCTGGATTCCTTATGTGGAAAGGCTCTAGTAAGCAAACAATCTTCAGAAAATTGCAGGACCTCATAGTTTGGGGGAGTATTGAGCAATCCTCATACACACCAACATTTCTGGTCCCCCTCTGTGATTTGTTTTATACAAATAGATCACCAACAGTATATCTGTAATCTTCCAATCTGGTAAGATAGTGATTTTATACATATATATATATATATATATATATATATATATATATATATATATCCATCTATGGGTCTACTTCACTTGACCTAAAACTTATTTGACTGACTCCCAAATGACTTACATTTCAAATGACTGACAACTCATTTGACTGACTTTCATTTCACTGACAGCTTACAATGCTGAATTTCAACATAGCAAATCTTAAACCATAGACATGCACACTTAGAACACAAATAACTAACTCTTTACAGAACTTAAAAAACTACTTACTTACCCTCTTAACAGACACTAGACAATGTACAACCAAGCTAGGTGGGGGGCTGTGCCCACCACACCCACCCTGATTATATATACTAACTCAAGGATCACACTACAATGGGCAAAAGGGCATATACCTTGCCTTACAGTACTCTACTCACTGCCACTACTGCTGGGAACGCATAAAACATTTGTGAAATTACTTTAGATACTGCCCATAAAAATGCAAAGAGACAAACCCACATTTTGAAACACTACAACACTACTTTCTACATGACTATTGGTATTCTGACAGTCAGCACTGTAAATTACAATAATTCTTTTTATCACAAGCATGTCACAGGTGAAGGGAAACCCATAACAAGTCTATATCTTAAATGTCAGTGAAATGAGAGTCAGTCAAATGAGTTGTCAGTCATTTGAAATTTAGGTCATTTGGGTGTCGGTCAAATGGGAGTCAGTCAAATGAGTTTTAGGTCAAGTGAAGTAGATATATATACATATATATACATATATATATATATATATATATATATATAAACAAACTTGCTTGCGTCAGTTCATTTTACAACTGCTAACAAATTTACTTGCGTCAGTTTGTTTTACAACTACTTTTATGTATTTTGACACTGATGAATTGTGCATGTTTTTGACTTACTCCCATACAGTTCATTTGAAAATGTGCTCACAGATAACCATAATGAAAAAAACACTAAAAACAAATTCATTTATTTTATTTTACCATGTTCTTGATTCTATTTTATTTTACAGTGCCTGATGATTTAGGCACTGTAATAAATATGAGCACGAGTTTATATTGCACGATATAGTTTGGAGGGAAGCATATTTTTAGGTCTAATTTTCCAGAGATAACAGCTTTTCTCTGATGATTTTTTAAAGTTAAAGGTCAGCATTGAAGTTACAAGTGTTCAGGATAAGTATTTGTGTATATGTGATAAAAAAAAAAAATCAAAAGCCAAATACATTCCACTTTCTTGAATGAACACAGAAATTACTCGTATTCACCACCTGCAGTCAGTCAGTTCTTGGAATGCTAAATAGGATTAGACTGCAACATTTCACTTCATTTTTTTTTTAATTTTGCTGGAGAAGCAGGGCTCCATCCCATCCCCCCTCCCACACACACACATACATGGATCTGGGGATTTGTAATTTTATGACGTCTCTGGTAGCTGCATGCAGACTTATAAGCGTCATACTCCAAGCAGGCATGGAGTTACCATCTCTCCCTATTTACATAGGACATGGAGTTACCACCTCTCCCTATTTACATAGGGCATGGAATTACCATATCTCCTTATTTACGTAGGACATGGAGTTACCACCTCTCCCTATTTACATAGGACATGGAATTACCATCTCTCCTTATTTACAGGGAACATGGAGTTACAATCTCTCCCTATTTACACAGGACAGTTCCTATTTGGGCAGTTGTATCCTATGAAAAACATGAAACAAGACAAACATCCCAAGGATTTAGTTCAGCAAGTTACTTCCTTGTTTCCAATAATAGTTGCATATAAGACATATTTTGTATCTGAAGTATTTAATATAATGCGAACCAATGCAAACGACTCAAATGCTATCAAAGTGAGCTTTTGTTTTGCCAAAAAAGTGAAGTCCAGACCTGTGCACTGGCTGTGGGTATGACTTGTCCTGCAAAATTTTACATATAAAAATGTCCCACTTTAGGCATTTGAAATGGAGGCAAGCCTAGGCAGGAAATTAAACAGAAAATGAATC
The DNA here is from genome assembly GCF_019279795.1 of Protopterus annectens. Lineage (NCBI taxonomy): Eukaryota > Metazoa > Chordata > Ceratodontiformes > Protopteridae > Protopterus > Protopterus annectens. The sequence goes on from NC_056731.1 coordinate 842,909,760, forward strand.
AAGTCTCTTTTAGCTTAATGACATGTCAAGTATACTTTAAATAAATGAGAGCTCCAGGGCAATAGTATTTTGGTGTTGGTCATGTCTGTTCTGTATTAGTTTAAAGGCTTTTTGTTTAATAAATAGCCATCAGTGTTTTGGCTATAAAATTTGAAATGAAAATAAATAAATAAATAAATGCCAAATTATTCTGATTGTTGCAAATGTAAAGCATTAAATCATATATATGTTGAGAAATCTGAACACTACTTTATGTCAGTTGAAAAGAGATGGCAAGGTAAAGGGAAAATGGTATGCTTGAAGGGGCTTTCTATTACCCTTCCTAGGGCCCCAGTTGCCCATGCTCCAGTTCTGAACATATGACCTACATTAACCTGGAACACAAAACAACAGCAAGGCTATACTGTGCATTATGGGATTCGTTTTACACAGCTAAAAGTATATCTCTCAATGTCTAATATTAAAATTCATAGCACTAGCGTTTAAAAATCATTGATGTGGGTCTAGAAGCAGAGCATTTTCTTACCTTTCAAAATATAGGGTTTAACGTTATGCCATTACCGAGAAATAATCTGGGTATACATGTAGCAGTTACTTAAAAATGCATTCTCCCTTTAATAGGTCTAACTTAAGGATTTGAAGAAAATCACTAATTCTAAGAAGAAAAATATAGGCTCTAAGGGCAAAGAACATAACCAAATCATTATGCAATGAAGGTCATGTCCAGAAACAGTAATCATGAGGTAATATCATCAGTAACCCGAGTAATAAACATGAGGCTGCAGCTCCAAACCAGTGCAACCTGGAAAGTAATTAACTAATTCACAGCAGCGGCTTTACATTTAACATTCAAGAAATTATACGCATCCTTTACTAAGCTATGAATTTATACAAAACAATAATATTTTGAGCAGGCAAATATTTGCTCATCAGTAAAGTTTATACATCACATATTTTTCACTGTACAACATTTACAGTTGTCATATATTGTTTCCTGTTTCATAGTATTCAGGTTTCTATCATCTGGACACACCACTCCTCTTCAGTGGAATGAGAAGACAAACTTGCTCTTTCTAAGGAGAGAAAATTCAAAATAAACATATCAGATAGTGTTAAGTCAAGTACAAGTACATGGACACCTTCCTGAGAAGAATATGTAGGTTGTTTGGCAACATCCAAATGTCAAGAATGCATACCTTCTCTTCAGATAAGGATTCTTTGTTGCCATCTTCAACACAATATGCACTCTTTCAGCACTCTCAGCTGTAAGCAGATAAGATAGCTTTGGTAACAAATGTGTTGGAACATCTGTATGACAGTGTTGGAACATCTGTATGACAATGAATCTTCAATCTCTTTTCAGATTCATAATCCAATTTAGTCTTTACATTTTGTTCAATCTGTTTGCCATGCCTCCCATAGTCAAACCTTGACCAATGACATCTGCAGATCACAAAAGGTCTTGAACAAATCTTTATTATGCCAGGGATCCATTTTTAAGTCCATAATAGTTTATGTCATCTTCACGTACAAAGCTTCTCTTGCTTCTGACCATAACATATTCTTAAAATGCACTCTTCACTGACTTACACTGAAGGTCAGGATAGTCTTCTTTACCTGAGGTTTGACAAACTGATTGTACTAAGTAAAAGGATGCAGGACTCAAATTTTCCTGCATGAGGGATGCTGGGAGGACCTACTTTCAAAATTATGCTGTAGAATCCATAAAACAGCACGCATTATGGACTTGTCATAGTAGAATCCCTGCCCTTTGGACACTCACAAATCATATTCTAGCAGGAATAGTAATGGGAACCTAACATGACCCATTTTCAAAGCAACTGACAAGGCAGACCTCACCTTGCTTCAACATGTCTTCCTCCCTTTGGTTTAAGGACTAGGTATCAAGTATATACTGCAGGGTAAAAATGGGAACTTCCTCCTCAAAACTATCACCTCTCAACAAGAGAATTCCATAGGACTAAGTCCTTACCCAACTGCTTGTTTAGATTTTTATTAGCAAACTTTCATCTACCTTACCCCACCTTTCTGTAATACCAAATATAGATAGCACTACAATATACATATCTGGCCCCTCTCCTTCCACCATAAAAAAGAAACTTGAGAATTTTCCAAAAATTATGCCTTTATGGCTGCAAAGCGTGAAGTGATACCAAGATTTTGTAACCAAGCAAAAGCTCTCATTAGTCCTCACAGATTGGTACCTTAAAAGCAACAATATACTTTCAAGCGCAAAACAGCCTAAGCCTATGCCTTGACCATAAACAAACTTCAACTTCTACACTGAACCAATAAAAGCTAAAAAAAAAATATTACTCTATTCTTGGAACATGTGCTTCATTTCTTATCACCTGAAGCTGGAATGCCAACAAGACAGGGCAATTGTCTTGCACAGCTCAAATACAACTTACTCACAATACCATTGACTTCTATGAAAAAAAACTTAGCCCAATTCACCTAAAACAAATGTTACATTATCTACTACACCTGCCACCACAGCATAAACATCACTATTCAGTACTAGCAAAGGAAAATGGCCCCCAAGTCCAGCAGAGATCAGACCTTTTTCAATAGTTACTTCTCTTCAAACTGCTAGAACAATCCTTCCCATCTCTCAGAGATATTACTAGGTTGTCTAAGTGAAATTTCTGATTACTTCCCAGTAATGCCCCAGTCCACCGCACTTCCCAAAATAAGCTTCAATGCAGTGACCATAGTTACTAATTACTAGCTTCCATGCCATAAGAGCCACTTCCCATCTAGTTTGAAAAGCATTAGTTCATATTCAGGCATCCTTAAGGAGTTTAAAACCCATCTTCAAAAAGCACAATGTAAGTGCTTCACATATAATAGGATCACCTAAACAGCAATATGGCAAACAATGCCCAAGCTCAAATCCTCATTAAAATGTCCTATCTAAAAGTTGGCTTTGTATCCCAACAGCTAGCTGCTAAATTATGTATATGATGCAAATAATGACAAATATCTCATTCCTGAAAATGATCTGCAGCCTGTTATAATATCATTTTATTACAAGTGTAGATCATACTACTAATTTTATCTGATGACAAACCATGCTGTTTCGGCTCTATATATGTACTTTTGATGTACTGTTCTTTTTAAGTGTGTGCTCTCAAGTTAAACTAAACCTGTTAGGTTCAGTCCATCCACAAGCAAATCAACAACATGAAATAAAACCCACAAAAACATATCAGGATTATGCAAATTATACACAAAACAGTTAATGACCATAAGACCTGAACCCTAGATCATGTAATTGTGAGACAAACTGTTACTAAGAGTCACTGTACAAACAGGTTAGGTCATATGGATTTTAAACAAACTTTAATTAAAATAGAACAAGGTCAGCACAGTCACAAAGTAAAAATAACAGCAAACAAGGAAAGCAGTTATTGTATCGATAATGGACCATTTAGTGAGTCATGTTTTAATGAAAGGGAAAATTCGGACTCTCATTTTGTTATAACCTTGGGAGGAAGTAGTGTACTAGAAAGTACTAATAAACTTTCAAAAAAGTTAAAAGTTCATCCTCACTAGTAGGTTGTCGCTTGCAAAATTAAAATTAGATCTTTGCAACTTTCTCAAACAAAATTGCTACATTATTTTTCCATGTAATAATAGAACATTTGTTGGGAACAAGTGTCCAAGGGATGATATGGTACAGAAATCTAATTTAAAAAAACAGTCAACTCATTCTGTCGATTAACAATATGCCAGCTTCAATGTTTTATAACATTGTGTTGAAAGACATTAGTAATTATGACAATATTACTAAAAAAATATTTCTTAAATATAATTTGAGTAACAAAGAGTGGAACGTAACTACAGAATGATGAGAATTTGTTATTAAGCCTGCTAACAATGGGGAGGTGACATTGATATTATGACCAGTTTTATTTATCAAACTCCTATGCTTTATTCAGTAAAAGTAAGGAGTATGAAAGAATAAAAAAAAATCCATTAGAAGATATACAAAAATGGTTTGCAACATTTGTTAGAGAGGATGGTAGTTGTTTCTGCAGTTACGGAAAGGATGGGTGGATAATTGTTGTCATCAATATCTAGGCTCCCTTTGTTTTACATCCTACCAATGATACATAAAAGTGTTAATTACCCCCTTTTGGATTTACTGCTGTAACCATGGGTACAACAATTAAGTTCTTATGTAAATAATTCATTTTTTTATATATAACTGCTGCCACTGTACTTCTTTTATTTCTTAGTATTGATGGTAATAGTTTGTATTCTTCTATTTAACATAATTTAGGACTTGCTGCAGTAAGATTTTATTTACAACAAGTTCCTGTGCAAAACAAAGCTTTATATATTTTTTAAATTTTGCTTAAATAATAATTATTTCTATTTTAATGGAGAATATTTTAAGCAAGTGAGTGTGACTGTTATGGGACTAAGTTTGCCCCTACATATGCTACTTTATTTATGGGTAGGTTTGAAGAGGAGGGTCTACACAGGGATGTATATTTTGTGGATAATGTAGTATTCTATAAAAAAGATACATAGATGAGATTTTTTGTAGCAAAAGGAGATTATGTAGATCTTAGGAAATTTTGTGGTAGAATTAAAAACAATCATGTCGGTATTACATTTACCTTTAATAAAGAAGCAGTTTCTATTAACGTTTTAGATATTTTAAGCAAGTATGTGGGACAGTTATGTGGTCTAAGTTTTCCCCTGCATATGCTAATTTACTTACAGGTAGGTTTGAAGAGGAGGTTTTATATAGGGACATATTGAATGCCGTGTTCTATAAAGGATACACTGATGATGCCCTTTTTGTAGCAAGATGATACAGACTTTAAGAAATTAATGGCAGAATTCAAAAAATAATATTGATATCTTTTTCTTCAATAATGAAGCAGTTTCTATTAATTTTTTAGATGCAGGGGTTTATGTGAAAATAATAGTATAGGTACAACTTTATACAAAAAGCCTACTTAATGTAAAGTCATGTTTCTTTACTACTAGTTCAAATATTTCACATCTTAAAAAGTCATTACCTTATTGCAAGTTTTTTTTTAGAGTTAGCCAATTATGTTTTAAATAAGAAGATTTTTTTAACAGTAACTGATGAAATACTATTATTTATTTATTTATTTATTTAACATTTGTTAACAGGGAAAGTCCAACTAGGACAGACCCTATTTTCAGAGGAGGCCTGGGGAGAGATACTCCAGACGCATGTCTTTGAATTTGGGAGGAAACTGGAGTACCCAGAGGAAGCCCGCACAAATGCAGGGAGGACATGTAGACTCCACACAGAAGGCACCCTAGCTGAGAATCAAACCAGAGAACTTCTTGCTGTGAGGCGATAATGTTAACAGCTGTACCACTGAGCCACCCAAGGGATAATAAATACAGATTATGAAACTAAGGATTAAGTATCAATCTTTAGAGAAAGTTTAGACGATGAAGAGTTCTAGCCTAATGGTTAAATATACCAACAAAGTAAATAATGATATTTATTTTGTTACACAGGATGCTTCCTTTGTAGAGAGAGTAGTATGTGCACTGAAAAACATTGGAATATTATACAATCTGATGAGAAATATTGGGTTCTAAGTTGGGCTTTAAGTTGAAAATTTCTTAGACAAATTTAATGGATAGACTGACAAAGAACTGCCTGTTGAAAGGGATTTATTTTGTAAAGTTTGTAGTGTGTGATCCTATACTAATTCAACGCTCTCATATTATAAATGGGCAAAAAATCTGTACCTGTATATTGTAAAAACTGTTACATGAAAGCTGTGGTCTCTTTTATTAAATATGCCTATAATTAACATCATATAGGTCAAACAAAATGCACACTTTGAGGATGTACTTTGGAACATCTTAGAGACATATGCAATGCATCATAGAAAAGCCTGTACCCTTGCATTTTCAGTATAAGCTGAGAAGACTGGTAGAGATGGGTTAAGGCTGCCATCCTCGTCAAATAGAATTTGGTAGATAATTCTATCATTTGTAAATATGAATGTTAAACTACAGACTTGTTTTCTTAATTGAAAGAATATGCTGTGAAATGTTGAACCTAAAACAATGTAGCAACATTGCCCTCTGCTGTAAAGAAAGCTAAGTCAAGCATTTCTTGTCTGTCCTTTGAAGTTAAAATTATTTAATGCCTCTCCCTTTGAAGTCAGAATTTGGAGTCGAGTCTGGAGTGAAGCATCCTGCCTATTGTTTAAACTTAAGGAATAATTACTAGAGTTTACATATAGAATGTCTTTTATTGCTCTGATTTCTGCCTAGGTGTAAAATAATGTAGATTGAGTTTCTGTTGGCCTGGGTACCCCAGGAAGTTGTGAAGAATGATGTAATGTTTATCAGAACTGCAATTTCAATTTAAACAGACAGAACCAGAAATGACTAAGCATTTTTGTCTTGACCATCCAACTCACAACACTGCCTTGCTCTATCTGTAAGTTATCTTAGACTTGTGTTTTATTTTAGAACTAGCTAGAAAGTAGAAAGATTAGACTAAGTATTTCTTTGTGATCTCTGAACACTTGACTAGCATTGTATAGTAAGAAGTATTGTCTTGTGTTATTTACTATTAAATATTTTAAAACTTTTTAACGATGGCTGTTTTGTGTAGAGATAATTTAAGCTCTAGAGTACATTGCATATTTATAGTGACTGCTGTACCAAGTCACTCCAATAAGCCTTGACTGTAGTCACACTTACCAATTGGATAATAATATTGCACAGTAATAATTGGACACCTTTTAAGGGCCTTTGAGTAGCTGATAATTATTAGCTGGGTGGTGGCAATAATTTCTACTGTACAGTCTGGGTAAAAGGGGCACAGCTGGAGAACCCGTGCTAGCCTTTCCCAGGAGTGTCTGTGTGGTTGTATAAACTTATCTCAAAGTGTGTGTGTGTGAGCTACTTGGGCAGGGACACGAAGCACTGGTTGAACAGAGAGTGAGCTGGAGATTTTAGCTTGCCCAGCTGGCCGAGATCTGGACCCTATAGCTGTGCCAGTGGGGAGTCTTATTGGGGACCTGGAGAGCAAGGGAGTGACCAGCCCCAGACTGACTGTGATCTCCGTGTGCTCTTAAGGAAAATTGCACTTTACTGTGTGTATTTGTTATCCTCTCCTCCTATATGAGATGCCCTCTCTGGTGTTGGTGGTGAGGATTGAGGCTCCTTGATTGCTGGGCCAGGGCATGGGCATCACATAAGTATAATTATATCAGTTTAATTATTTTCATTTGAGATATATATGTATATATATATATATATATATATATATATATATATATATATATATATATAAAATGTATATATATACATACACACACACACACAGATGTAGATATACATATATGTGTGTGTATATATACACACACACACAAGCACATAAAAATGTGTACGTGTGTAAAATAAGGACTTGCTGTTTAAAGTTTGAGACATTTTATTACAGAGGGAAGCATGGTACATTTTTAAATATGACGCTTTTAGAAATGGTTTAAATAATGAAATAAATAGGAAGTATTTTTTGTAGAACTGAAAGGGGTGGATTATTAGTTTTGTTTTCTGACTGGTTAAATTAATGTTTTATGTGGAACTTTGATTTAGCATTTTATTAGAACCATTAGAACATATTCTGCAAAAGTGCTTGTTCTATTTTAGTTTATTAAATTTTGTTTAAATTCCAAGCAACTAAGTGGTGTGTTTAATGTGTATTTTTGCTTAATATGTTTAAGTGGAATTTAATTGAATAGTAGTGCCACTGTACACAGGCACATATATATGGACTGCTGACTGGAGCGAAAAAATAGGGCAATTGCGAAAAAATAGGGCAATTGCCACGATTCACTTTGACTAGAATAATCAGAAATTCAATAATGTACATTGCTTCCCAACAAGAAAACAAAAGTCTATACAGTCAATATGTAATGACACGATTATGAAAAAAGGCATATATCAAATTTAGCTACCACATTCAAAACAAACATTACAAAACAAAAGCAGTAAGAATATTCCCTCTTGAATTACTGACTTTCTCCAAATCAGGACAACAAGGGAGCCACGGCCTATTATAATACTCAGTGGATGCAAGGAAACAAAAAAAAAACAAATAAATAAAAAAAAAAAAAAAAAAGATCCTGGAGAGGGCATTAATCTATTGCAGGAAGCATGCACTTGGATACACACATACACAAATACACAAACAAGCAAACAAACACACAGACACAGCAGATGTGGCTACAATTTGAAAGATCACCAGTTCACCTACAGACAGTCACTGAGATGTAGGAGGAAACCAGGAACAACCAGCAAAAATACATATAGTCTCAGGGAGGATAAGCACTGACTACACACAGAAGGCACCCCAGCTGTGAACTGAGCTAGAGAACTAAATACAGTAAGACAACAATGCTAACCACTGTGTAATTATATCACAGTCAAAATAAAAGTACAGTTCACACATGCTGATGAATCTGAGAAAGTTGGTACCTCTACATCTTGGGTAAAATGTCTTACTCCAATCTATCATAAAATTCATAAACAAAAAATGGCCAGCAAATTTTATAAAAACTTTTTATACAAGTCTGCTGTATTTTCTCTGATTTATTTTATTAACAGTGGACATGTCATTTGAGCTACATTCATTTGGCAAAATTCAGAAAGTAGGTCACCCAGTATCTACTTGAGTTTTGAAAATGTGCCAATGGTTGCAACTATCAAAAGTGATAGGTGGAGTAGAGGTTAATAAGATCTAGCCAGTCTTTCCAGTGCCATCCAAGTGCACCTGTAATCAAACTTCTAGGAATCTGATGAAGACAAATTTCTCCAGGGAGATGTTCTTCACCTCTAGCTTGGATTGAAAACCGATCTGTATCATCATCCTTCAATAACCATACTAAAAATGTCAACAATTTGGTTTCTACTGGCAAGTGCATAGTATGGAGAAAGTCAATATCTAATTAGGTCACAAGACTGTCATGAGGCAAATGACACAAAACTGCACTGCTTGTTGTTGTAGAACATAAATGTGGCAGAAAATAAAGGGCACAGCTTGAATGCATAAGGTTTACTACCATTGGATATATGGGGAACACAGCGGCATAGGGATAGTTCCCATTGCTGTCTCAAAGCACTTGGTTTTCCAGCTAAGTTCTCAGATGGAATCCCTTTTGTGTGGCACATGCGTGGCCTATATGTGCTACAAAAGAGATGACTACAACTCTAGCTTTTGCAAAAAATGACAGATATGGCCAATATGGCAAACGTAAAACAAGTTCAGCACTACCTATGAAACCAGCATATACTAACTTTACCCAACTCCAGTTCAGCTGTTTTTGATACCTCTTCACATGCAGCAGTTTAGAAATGTATGTGGTTAGTGAAACTCTTGTACACAATGTCTCATTCACACCTTATCACTACAGCATGGGCTACAGAGTTTACTGAAATATGATCTCTCAAGACACAGCCTGTGCAGGGATGCAGTGTAGTGTAGTCATAACACAGTTACTTGTGATATTCAAAAAGTACAGTTTTGTACCTACCATAAATGTAGATGTTCGAAGATCCACATTGCTGCAGTCCTTACACTTGGGTAGTCCGCTGTCCTCGGTCGGCCCGAATATCAAAGCATTAGGTTGACGTCGGTCAAGGCGCTTAAGACTGACATCAGGACGTCAGGGTACAAATGCGCATGACCGACGTCATATCCTCAGTCTTTTCTTGCCCCAGATGTCAGAAGACCCTAAACAGAAAGGTCAAAACCAAAAGACAGCAAAAAACAACCAACCACCCTTGCACTAATCATATGAACAATATATATACAATATGTACAATATTTACAACCCAAACCACACAACCGCCTCTAACAGAGGGGAAGGAGGAGTAAATTGGACTGCAGCAATGTGGATCTTCGAACATCTACATTTATGGTAGGTACAAAACTGTACTATGTTCTTCATCTCACATTGCTGCAGTCCTTACACTTGGGTAGAATCCCAAAGCAGAGGTAAGGGAGGATGGCAAAACTATAAAGTAGTAGGAGCTGCCAAAATGCCCTGTAAAATAGCAGTGGCAAACCCAGCCCTAGATTTAGAGTAAAGTGGAAGGTGGTAATGCTTAGAGAAAGTATGCACTGAACTCCAAGTAGCTGCCTCCAAAATATCTTTAGTTGCCACCCCCCTTAAAAAAGCAGTAGACGTGGCAGTAGCTCTAGTGGAATGAGGCCTAATCCCAGCTGGAACTTCCTTACCATGATGGGAATAACAGAAAGCAATACAAAACCCAATCCACTTAGAAATAGTTTGTTTTGACACAGGCTTGCCCTGAGAACCCAAAGCAAAAGAAACAAACAACTGCTAAGACTGCCTGAACCCTTTAGTTCTGCTTAAATAATAACGCAACTGCCTGTGTATATCCAAGGTGTGCAAAATCTTTTCCCCTTTATTTTGGGGGTTTGCATAAAAAGTAGGCAAATGAATAGTTTGGTTTAAAGCCACACTAGAAACCACCTTAGGCATAAAGGAAGGATTAGTACGTAAAGATACCCTATCCTTATGGAAAATTAAGAAAGGCTCAACTGCCATAAGGGCCTGTAATTCAGAAACCCTTCTCGCAGAGGTAATGGCCAACAAAAAAGCAGTCTTCCATGATAAATATTTCAACTCAGCAGTAGCTGCAGGCTCAAAAGGTTGTAGAGTGAGTTTCTCCAACACAAAATTGAGATCCCAAGCAGGAGTAGGAGCTCTACGTGGGGGTCTTATATTCTTTGCCCCTCTAAGGAATTGCTTAAACAAAGGATGAGAAAACAAAGGTGGATCACAGTCATAGTGAGCAGAAATTGCTGCAGCATGAATCTTAATAGAAGAGAAGGACAACCCTTTGTCCAGTAACTCAGCAAGATATTGAAGAGCCACACTTAAATTAGGCTTAGCAACATCAAATTCCTTTGCTGCACTCCAAAATAAAAATCTCTTCCATTTATCTGCGTATGCTTTCCTTGTACTAGGCCTTCTGGCCTCCAAAATAACATTCAAAACTTGCTGCGGAAGCTGAGACCCTCCAGGGTTTAAAACAGAATATGCCAGGCTGTTAGGTGAAGAGAGTGAAGTTTGACATTGAGTAAATGACTGTTCTCTTGAGACAGCAGGTGAGGAATCGAAGGCAAAGGCCATGGAGGCTCCCGAACCAGACTTCTCAGTAAGGGGTACCAGTGCTGTCGAGGCCAATCTGGAGCTATTAGAATCATCTTTGGCTTGTCCTGTCTGACCTTTAGGAGTACCTTTGGGAGGAGAGGCAGAGTTGGAAAGGCATACACATGAAGATTGCTCCAATTGAAAGAAAGAGCATCCACTTTCCAAGCTGTGGGATGAAACCTTTTTGTGCAAAACTTTGGCAGCTGGTGGTTTAGTGGAGAAGCGAACAGATGTATGTCTGGAGTTCCCCATGACACTGTCAATTTCTGAAATACATGAGGATCCTATTTCCACTCGTGGGGATCCATAATTCATCTGCTCAACACGTCTGCTAAGGAGTTCTGTGCTCCCGGCAGAAACCTTGCCTGAAGACTGAGTTGTAAACTGAGAGCAGTCTCCCACAAAATCATTGCTTGCCTGCATAGAGGATAGGAATGTGTTCCCCCTTGCTTGTTGATGTACCACATGACAGTTGTGTTGTCTGTTAGAACCAACACCTGCCCTGGAAGAAGTAAATCCTTGAAAGCTATTCATGCAAATTGGACTGCTAACATCTCCTTCAAGTTGATATGTAGATGTTGTAGTCTGGCAGGCCACGTGTCTTGTATCCACTTTCCATTTAGATGAGCTCCCCAAGCTTTGTCTGAGGCATCTGTCATTAGAATCTGACTCGCCTCTGGCCGGGTCACAGAGAGTCCCTTGTTTAGGTGACATTCCTGAGCCCACCACAAAAATTCCTTTTGAATGCAAGGTATTATCCGAATGACAGTGTCCATATCTTGGCAGTGCTGAGTCCATACATTTTTGAGATACCATTGTAGCTTCCTCATATGTAGTTTGGCATTGGGAAGCACCAGAATACAAGATGCTATGAACCCCAAGGCTTGAAGGACTGTCCTTGCAGTCAGCCTGGACAGATGAGACAATTGATGGAAGTAAAGTGAAAGATTCTTTTGTTTGTCCGGGGTCAAAAAGGCCATCTGGGATGCTGTATTCAGTCTCACACCCAGAAAGCACATGTCCTGAGAGGGTACTAGACTGGACTTTATTTCATTCACAGAATACCCCAGGCATCTTAGCACTGCTATCACATACTGTAAATGATGAATAAGCTAGTCCCTTCCTTTGGCCAGAATCAGGCAATCGTCCAAATAAGGATAAATCTGTATTCCTTTTAGCCTGAAGAAAGCTATCACTGGAGCCAGAACCTTTGTGAACAGTCTGGGCACAGTAGATAAGCCAAAGGGCAATGCAGAGAACTGATAATGAGAAGTCCCAGCTCGAAAACGCAGATACTTCCTGCAACTTAGCCTGATAGGAACATGAAGGTAAGCTTCCTTGAGATCCAGAGTCACCATCCAGTGATCTTTGCCCAGCAGAGGTAAAAGCTGTTGTAACGTCAACATTTTGAACTTGGGAATGTCCAGATAAGTGTTGAGGATAGACAAATCCAAAATTGGTCTCCACGTGTTCCCCTTCTTTGGTACTAGGAACAGGCGTGAATAAAATCCCAGGCCTACTTCTGGCAGAGGGACCGGCTGTATAGCCCCTATTTGCAGCAGCAGAGAAATTTGTTTTTGAGCCTCTATTCTTTGCTGAGGAGGAACGTCTGGCATGCCCTTGAAAGGAGGCAATGTATGGAAATAAAACCTGTAACCTTGGTGTATAATGTCCAATACCCATTTGTCCTGGGTAATCAAATTCCAATTTTCTTTGAAGAGTGCCAACCTTCCTCCCAAAGGTGCTGCCAGACAAGAAGGCTCTGGCAGCTGAAAAGGTAGGTCATTGGGCCTGTTTACGAAAGGACTGGCCCCTGCCCTCACCCGAAGACTGTGCAGGTGAACTCCCTGTTCTAGGTCTGAAAGAGCCCTGAGCTCTACCCCTACCACGCCTAGATCTTTCCCTAGACTGTGAATCATAAGAAGGGTACGTCCACCCCTTAGCAGGCCAATTCCTACTAAACTTCGGAGGCTGAACTTGCAAAAAATCTTTAACAGTCTGCATAGACTTAGCCTTGTCTTCCATTTTCTTTAAAACTGCCTCCACAGGTGAACCAAACAATACATCAGACTGTAAAGGAGCATCTAAAATCCTTGTTTTAACATGGTCAGATAAATTCTGATCCCTCAGCCAGGCGTGCCTGCGAAGAACTGACCCAGTGGCAGCCACCCTAGACGAGGCCTGTACAGCATCAAATCCACATTGCAAAGAATGCTACCCACCTGTTCAGAAACATGTACCAAATCTTGCAATTCTTTACACTCAATGCCTTCCGCCAGAGCATCTACCTTAGACTTCAATTGAGAAAGAAGATAGTTTTGATATTTCAACATGTGAAACTGGCAATTCAAAGCCCTCATAGCTAAGGTGGAAGAAGTATAGACTTTCTTTCCCCATCTATCCAAAGCTCTGGCCTCTTTATCTGGAGGAACCGGATTTTTACCACAGAGGCCTTGACACCCTTAGGTCCCTGACTAACTGTTTCTGGGTCTGCCCTAGGACTCTTATACAGATATTTATGAGCTTCAGGCACCCTGTAATACCTGTCCGGCTTAACAGGAGCAGGAGGCAAAGAATCAGGATTAAGTGAAGCCTCCGCAAACACATCTTCCACAACATCCAAAACAGGAGGAATAGCCAAAGGCCTATGCTGGGGTAAAAGCAAAAATTCCCTAAGCCTTTTCCTGGAATCAGAGAAGTCCTGACCTTCCCACTTAAAATGTTCCCTCATAGAATGAAGAGTCTCTGAAAAAGAAAAATCCTCTGGAGGAGAAGCAGAAGGAGTAGAATCATCCACATCAGAATCAGAATAAGGAGAATACTCCTGCAAGTCTTCAGTCAAGACTCTGAAACATCCGAAACCTGCTCAAAACTCCCCAACTCTGGTTCCACCCTAGGCCTCTTATCAGGAGGGGGCAAAGAGCCTCTAATCAAAGTAATTAAATCTTCTGCCATTTTGAGCATGTGCTTCTTGGGCACAGATCCTGAAGAACTAGGAGTGACACCAACAGAAGCTAAACCTGGCCTGCCTCTGGGAGAAGCCTTGGAAACAGAAGGAGAGGGCCTAACCACCCTAGGAAGGGAGGGGAGTACAGTAACCTGAGAAGCCCCTTCAGCCTGACCTGCCTCCTGAGAGGCCACATCCTGCAATATCAAAGTCTCCCCCTGGGCCTCCAGAGAAGCCTCCGGTGGAACCACCGGTTCCACCGACGCCTCCAAAGAACCGGCGTCCGGTACGGACGACTCTTCTTGCCTGGGTTTAGCTGCTTTGTCTTTGCGCTTTTTCGAAGAAGCGGGCGTCGGAGCATCCGACGGCATATTGTAATTGCACCGCTTCCCGAAGACCAACCTGGCACAATCTAACCTCCGCTTAATAGTGCGCTTATTAAACCTAGCACAAAAGCGACACCCAACAACGTCGTGCTCAGGCCCCAAACAAGGAATACACAAAGTATGATAATCTCTATGCGGTATCTGCTTCCCACAAGAAATACAGTTATTCACTTTTTCTGACATCCAGTAAACCACTGAGGCAGGAAAAAACTAAAATATTCCCCAACGGGGTACTTAGCCAACTTTGACTCTGTCTGAAACTCCGAATTCGAAAAATTTCAGAACGCCGAACGGCACTTGCAACGCTGCTTCTGCATCGGACCATGCGGCAAAAAAGACTGAGGATATGACGTCGGTCATGCGCATTTGTACCCTGACGTCCTGATGTCAGTCTTAAGCGCCTTGACCGACGTCAACCTAATGCTTTGATATTCGGGCCGACCGAGGACAGCGGACTACCCAAGTGTAAGGACTGCAGCAATGTGAGATGAAGAACATCAGTAATTGCATATTGAAATGATGATTTAATGGGTAATACGTTTGAATGAAGGTCTCTAAAGAAACAAAACATGCAGGTGATGAACCTAAAGCCACAATAAAGACAAAAGTACTCTAGTACTGATACAAGAAGAGAACTACCAAGAACAGAAAGAAGAAAAGAAGATTTCTATCCACAATCACCATGTATGAATGTTTCACACAAGGAAAATTAGCAGGAGGCCAGCAAAGGTCTACTTAGTTACATAAGCACTGTTGGTAAACCCTACCAAGGAAAGAAAAGCACATAAAATGGGTAAGCCCAAATGTTAATGATTTGTTGTTACTGCTACAGTGACAACCCCACAAACGTAGCACTACCTACAGTAGCTGCAATGAGAGTTCTGCCTGACCCTACTTTTTCTTAAATCAGTAAAGCAAAGTTTATAGCATTTAGTCCAGCAGTTTGTTACTATCCAAGAAATCCCTTTAAATGTTCTGTAAACCTCTTGCAAATCTTTCTTGACACAATAAAAAGAACAGAATCTGTTTGAGGCCAATTTGCAGTTTCAATCTTTTTTTTTTTTTGGAAAACAGTGGTAATGTTATCATTTAATTATTCCTGCATTTTTTGAAAAGTATATTTGCCATCACATTTTGCTCTTCTTAGCTACATTAAATATCATACTATTTCCAAACCAAACAGTCAGAGGAGTTCAGTTGATGCTAGACCATTCATCTGCTTATAATTTTTACTTCAGAATCTGCATTCTCTGGGTTCCCATTGTAAAATTCAAGGACTGGAATTATGATCCTTGGAACTCTGAAAATGCGATTAGGAGAAAATATATACCAAGTCCAATGTTGCTGAATCTTGGTGAATTCCATTTTCTCTAAAAGTACAGCGATGTTATAGTTAGTCTTTATAAGTCGTAAGGGTGTTGGGCACATGGAATTTATCCCCTGCAAAAAACAGTTCTAATGTGTTAACAAGAACATCTGCACTTCACTGCTCTCTCTCAGGAATTGCACTTAGATTCTTGTCATTGCTCTATAGACATCTGGAACAAAATGTTTTTACTGCTAACCATTAGTCCGTTTTCTCTAAGCAAACATTCTGTCATTTTAGCATTTAATATCTAAGCCAACAATTGTAACAGCGACTATTACAGTTAATCTGGAAAAGGGCTGCAGTCTTGAAAGTGGTGGGTCAACACATTAACAGTGAGACAGGGTAACCGTCCCATTTTGAAAGGGACAGTTATGGACCGATTATGTGCATCCCACTGCTCGAATTAACTGGGGGGGGGGGGGCTCCATCATTGCTACTGATACTGTAAGCATTATCTTTTCCGCTCATTGTTAATGTGGGGGGTGTCATTTACTTTAGCATCAGGGTTGTTTTTGCAATGCTGCTGGTTTGCAGATTTGCTTTCTCGTGTTTTTTTTTTTTTTTTTAAATTGAGTCTCCCTCACTTCTGGGACTCAGCCAGACCTTGAAGTTGCAGACTATTGATCTATTGTCTGCAAGTTGATTTCCCTTACACCTGGTCCTGAAATTCACAACAGTGATTGAATTACAAATGGGGAAGGGTCCGATTCAGGGCTTAGGAGTCCTGAATATTTCTTTTTTGTGGCAGGTGTTTTTTTTTTTTTTATTAGAATGAGGTGATGCATTCTTGTTCACCTTTGCTTCAGCAATATGAAATTAAATATTATATAAAGATATGAGCTTTATTTTTCATCTTTTTCAAATGTTCTCCTTCCTGCCCTGCTATGCCATTCTGTGAGAAAGAGTCAGGAGACATCTCAGCAGCGATTGAACCCGACAGCCAAACTACACACCAAGGTTAAGTTAGGAGTCAGGAGTACTTGGCTGAGGCTGCTGCAAAGCAAACCCCTTAACCACATCATTAAACTACATTTAAAAGCTCAGATGGATTGCAACTGAGAGAAAGAGAGATAGGGAGGGAGGGAGGGAGGGAGGGGGAGAGGGAGAGGGAGAGGGAGAGAGAGAGGGAGAGAGAGAGAGACACACACACACATATATGGGAGAGAAAGATGAGAGAGAGACAGGCAGGAAATGTGGAGGAATGTAGCTGTCAAGTTCAACTTCTTTACTCAAGAATCTAGGACAATGCCCAAAATAATTACAGACCAAAGTTTAAAGACAGCCACAATTTTTAAAATACTATTCCAATTCACAATTCACTTATAAAGTTAATAGACTATGTCATGCATCAACATGCAGTTTCTGAAGAAGAAGTATAAAACTACTGAACATCTGGCATTATTGAGAAACTGTATTATTCAGTAATTTAAATCAGAAAGTAAAACATTTTAGGAGGTAAAATCAGGGACATTAGGCAAAAAAAAAAAAAAAAACAGGTTGAGAGCAAGGTGTGTAAAAATAGAAAAAAAAGGAAGAAAAAATGGGGAGGGCTGAGAGAAAACAAACAAAAATGTGGTAGGGAGAAAAATGAAGGAAAATGCAAAGGAAGTAGAGAAAAACGGGGGGAAATCTGGAGGGGGAGACGAAAGTAAAGAAAGATAGAAAGAGAGAAAGATACAGAATGGAAAGTCTGAAATCTAGAAACTGTGAATGAAGCAAGCTTTATGTTGCGCATTGTGGATGGCACAGCTCTCAACTAACTTGTCCCGTTTAAGGTACCAGGCCTGGCAACTGCACACCTTCTCTTACTCTTTGCAGTTTACTGCTCACAGCTATAAGTCATGTAACTACAACTTTTTCATTGAAAACTATTGCAAACTTCAATATTAAACAAACAATGGGAACACTTTTATTACTTCCTTGAAAAAGGTATTTCCTTAATCATGATTTTTGCTCAGGCCATCACTGGATCAAAAGTTTGCAAAAAAAAAAAAAAAGCTCAAGTGCACCACAGAACATCTAGAATACGATACTGGGGCCCACTAGACCTCCAGAACCAGGCTTAATTCATTTATTTCTTCCACGGTTATTTACAGGACAGTTTGGATCATACCCGCTGTGATATCATGCCACACCCATTGCATCCGACTTTGGAGATCTGAAAAAAGTGGCAACACTACAGAAAGATGATCAACTGAGTAGAAAACATCAGCAGGATAAGCTAGGCTACGAAACATACTTGTTGTCAAGAAAGCAAGCTACCACACTCTAGCCATATGGAGAATTTACAGTTTTCAATATTTACTTCCAGGCATATTTTGTAAAGGAAACAAATAACTTCACATAGCAGATCACTGCAAAGCCGAGTTTCTACTACTGAGTTTAATACAGATTTTTTATTATTTTCCTCTTGCTTTTTATCACTGAAATGTTAAGATAAATTTCATTTCCTTCACTTTACAATCGGAACACCACAGGCTACAACCTCTTTCCATCTTTTCCAAAAACAGAAGCATTAAACATGCACTATGGGACAAAACCCCACCTAATCCCAAACTATAAAAAATGCAAATTTGCTTCATTAACCAAAGAAAATGAGCAGTATTTTATAATGAAGTGCTATTTCAAACATTCAATTCTCATGTATTATTATGACATTTTTGCAATACACTACCCTCAATCACAGTACCCCCCCCCCATCCCAGATACTATTGTAGCAGCAAACTTAGCTATTAAGGACATTTGCTATTTTTCTAGAGCACGTAATAATTCAAATATTCTGACGTAGCTTACAACCTCTAGCACAAAAAAATCTGGAGGAAGCCAAAAATAATGGGGGGGGGGGGGGCAAAGCCACAAAAATAGGGACAACTTTTAAATATTGCTCTTATAAACTTAGAAAGTTGCTAGAATAAAAGGTATTATGTTACCATGCATTTTATGAAAGATATGGAGTCAAACACAAATGCCTGCCATTATTTAGTGATTTCAATCCTTACTGATGCTCCAGAAAAAAATCACAAATTTTATGAAGAACAGACAAAATATATAAGGCAAACATTTGGGCATTTGCATGAAAATCCAGACAGTAGAGAGGTATGCGTCCTAATAGATCTGAACATGAATTATTTTCTCTAGCATTCAGTCTCCACTATGCAACAAATGAACAACACTGTGGATTCCTTACTTTCTCTTCCCAGAAATTAAGAAACCTCTCTGCTTAATTTACATTGCCTTGAAACGTCATTCCTTTGACAAAAGAAACAAATTCAAGTTTTTAGCGTTACACTTTAAATAATTTCCACACAATCTACATTTTAATGTTATGTTTAATAATTAATTGTCTAATCAGGGTTTATAATCTTACTCTACAAAAGCAAGGAGGGAACAGCATGATACTCCCATCCAACCACAACCCCCTTTCTCCCACTTTTACACATAGGATTGGGGTGTTAAATATCCTTATTTTAATCTTCAACTGAGCTATTTCCTTTTTCTTGATATACCTCCTCTTTCCCCGTCTAATTTTCATACATGCAGCACCTTCACACTCTACTTTCAGGAAAGAACAGCTAAATAGTCACTTATAACTTGCTGTAGCACTTCACATTTCACTACACCAAACAGTAAGTATGGAGTCAGAAAAAAGAACAGTAGCCAGATAACATTGACTGTTGGTTTAGGACAAAACTGTTTCAGTCCTAATTTAGCAATAGCTTCAAAGTAGTACCCTTCACGTAATAACCAGTTTCTAATAAAATCACCCATTATTAATCATTTTTCATTACTTTATTACTTATATTTGATAAACACTGCAAACTTATTGCCCAAGACCCTCAGAGTTAATTATAAAGCAGACAAATTAATGCTAGACAATGAAGCAGCAGCATCAAGAGTGAGAGCATTAAGCAATGCAACATCAACATTATGTTACCTCTTTGTGTCATGTTTGCATTAAAATAAATCCATGCCAAGGCTAATTCTGAATCCAGATTGTAAGAACATTAAATATTCAAAACATACCTGCAGAGAGTAAAGTCACAGTATGCAAGGCCATTAATAAAACCTGCATCTTTAACATATTAAGATAAAAAAAAAAATCATTTCCATGTGGTATGAATACCCACTCACCTACATTCCACACAAGTACACACATGAATGAGTACCACTTTTAAATACTACACAGATCCTATCCTGTTAACACTAAAGGTAAGTGGAAAGTTATCTATTGATCATACATCTCAACTGTCCAGATTTTCACAGAATGTCTAGATTTTCACCTCATATTTTTGGTATGTTCATCATATAATTTACGGACTTCTAGCAAATCAGGGTGAACTGAATTTACTAAATAATGACTGACATTTGAGTTTCAGACCTCATATCTTTCAGAAAATGCACAGTGGCACAAAACCTTTTATTCTAGCAACTTCCCAACTTTATTAGAGCAATATTTAAAATGTGTCCATATTTTCTGGGTCTTTGTCCCCCCATTATTCTGGCTTTGTCCAGATTTCTTATGCTAAGAGGTATGTTACTGATGTCTCCATGACATAAATCTCAAAAGAGAGTTTCACAGAATTTCCAGATTTTTGCCTCATATTTGGGTCTGTACCTCATAACATTTAGCTTTCTATCAAATCACTGAAGACGGAAGTCACTACATAACATACATTTACTTTTCAGATTTCATATCCTTCAGAAAATGCATGCTAATGTAAAACCTGCTTATTCTAGAAACTTCTCAAATTTATAAGAATGTTTAAAATTTGTCCCTGGTTTTGGGCCTTTGTCTCTCAATTGTTTTTAGCTTTGCCCAGATTTATTGCACATGACAGATTGTGAGGTATGGCCTCTGGCAACCAGATGCTTCAGGTCAATCCTGATAAAATGAGGCCTTTCGCCCCTCAGTATTCTCCGAAACACTTGCTTATGAATGAAATCTAGCAAAAGCTTAAATGCAAGTTCAAGTTTTTTCCATGATTTTATAATCATGTCTGATTGTGAAGGGGTATCCTACAATTATACACTTGCCTTTTTCAATGGTAATTGTTAACAGCTTCCTGTCAAGCTATTTTTTCTAACCAAAAATAAACTTACAAATGGTATATTCCTTTTTAGCAGACAAAGAAGTCTGCATGTGAATACTATAAATCCATTTTAAACCAAAGTATATATATTTTTTCTCTCTTAAAAAATGTGTTTGATATTTTAGGTGGAACTGCTATTTAATGTTTAAAAATAATCCAGGGATATTTCTTCAATCCATCTAGATTCATTTCAGGGAGGTCCTGTTTCACTGCAATCCCTTAACCTAGACTAAAGCTTGCAACCTCTGACTAGGTTTTATTATGTAATGGTTTACATGGGCATAGGGGGTACAAAGGCTTGAACTCTAGAGCACCCAAATGTTTACCCCAGGTATCTTATTCTAGAGTTTCACAGAATCTGGACCATATCTCCCTTTTTGCCCACCATAACAGCACAAACAAATAGTGCAAAACACATTAGCTGAAGCATTTTAACACTGTTGTATATAAATAACCAGAGAGGCATGTAGAAAAATGTATAACATTAAGCATTTAACTATTTCAGCTACTGCTGCATCTGAGTTATCCTACATATAATGCACTGTTACCAAGCTTAGAAATGAAGCACTATGAGCAGCTGAGGTTTAGTTAACTTAAACTGTCACACAGTGGACAGGGTCCAGCTATTCAGGTCAAAACTACTAGAAAAAAGTTGCTCAAAAGGCTGTTCTTTTATATTTTTTCTAGCCATTACAAGTACAGAAAATTATCACAAAAACAAAGATTTATGACTTACAGATTTCATTAACAGATCATCAAGGGAAAGAAAATACGCATTTAGAACAATACTGTATATGGTATCAGTCAGTGAGCACCGTTTCTCAGTTAGTTAGATTACATTCTCACGTTTCAGCCTGCTTCAGAATGGCATACTGAGAAAAGTGTTGTTAGTTTCTTCTCAGTATGTTTCTCAGAATGTGGCTGAAATCTAGCCATATAATGCATTTTTCAGCCATATAATGCATTTTACAGAGTGTTTATTGACAGCCTGATTCTAACTAGTGTTATTCAAAATGTGTCTTTTCACTCCCTTAAAGCCTGATAGCTGAGGCGCCGAACTGTGCTAATAAAACTTGTTTTGTTTTTTTTTTATAGACTTTTGCTTTAGGCTAAATATGCACAGACATGCCAGATGAGGGAGAGGCCTAACTGTGTGTTTACTAGTCTGAATGCTACAGTAGCAGCATGCATAAACATGTCGACAGTAGCACTGGGATGTGATGCTTCATTCCCCCGCTAAGTACTGATGCCAGCTCTGGGAAAGTAATAATAGAATGTGGGACACCATTTGTAGCAAAATAAAATAAGAACACTGTGGAGCTAAGCTTTTTTTCTTACCATATACGTCACACTATAAGGTTTCAGGTTCAAAAAGCAGATGCTTTATTTTGATGCATACAATGGCCCTTTCTAGCACTGACAGAGCTGTAGCCTACTCCAGATGGCATTATAACAGGATAGGTACATAAATGGAAAGAGCAAACAAGTCATTTAGTTAGTTATTTAGTACTGACCAGGTTAGTCTCAATAGGTCTAAGGTCCATTTTCAAGGGAGAGCTGAGGTGAAATCCCTATTAACCAAGGGGAAATTTGGCCAAAATAAAGTATGAATACGTTGTCTTTTAAAGGAATACAAGTTTTAATATTGTGTACTTTTATAATAATAAAAAAATCCCAACTCTTTTTGAAAAGTGCCATGGGAGCTTTTACATACACCTGAGCTACCACCAACCGAAGCAGATCAGACGTTTGTTTAACATCTCACCTCATCTCAGTCAGGTAGACCCCAGTCATGCTGCACTGCAAAGTCAGTACTGGACAATGACCCCAAGAACTTAAGGAAGGAAGAGAACCAAAAGACATCCGACCTTCCAATGTCAGAGGCAAGTGTGCTTGTATTCATGGCACCTGGACACTTCAGCAATCATACCTCTCAACTATACAGATTTTGACAGAATGTCCAGATCTTTGCCTTATATTTTTGGTCCATTTTTCATAAAATTGTGTTTTTTGGCAAATTAGTGGCAAATCATTAAAGACTGTAGTTAGAAAATAATGACAGACATTGGAGTTTCAGACTTCATATACCCTTCAGAAAATTCATGCTAATACAAACTTAGAAAGTAGATACAATAACAAGTTTTGCAATAGCAAAATTGTCCCTCTTTTTGCACCTTTGTCCAGATTTCTTGCTATAAGAAGCTGAAAGGTATGTTCAGCATTTATAGCAATATACAGACTAATACTTCAGTGCTAACCACAGCTATAGGACACATTTTTGTTCAGCTAGTTTGCCTCGGTTTGATATTGACTATATGAAAGGTTGTAGTACTGTACACATAGCATAAATAAATGTCTTCATATCTGAAACAAACTGATTTTGTTTACCTCGAATGCATTCCTACTGTTTGCAAATCTTGAATGATATTTTCTTTGTGGTCTTTTACAACAACATTCCATTTGTGGCTTCTGCTACGACAGTACACAGGCTTCTATATTTCTATGCTAACTTCAACCCCAGCACACCTGTACTTCCTGTAAAGATATTTAGTATTGGCTACATGAGATATTACAGTAGTAGAACCATTATGTAAACATATTTCTTAACATCTGAAGATGTATGCTGATTTAGTTTTCCCTGAATGCTTTGCTTCTATATGCAAATCCAGAAAGAGCTCTCAGATGACATTACTGTGGATGTGGAAACATAGTGGCAAAAGGGCAGAAAAGAGAAAAATGAACATAAGAGAATACAACTCGCAGACTTTCTATTGTACAGAATAGACTGTAACTTTATTACCCACAATACACTTGCTCTGAAGTATTAACCTTCAACTATGATGCCTGGAAAGATATCACATGCTCTTTAATAGCGCAAGGTATATAACCATAAAGAAATCTTCTAAGTTCTACTTCCTTCACTTAAATAAGCTAGATTTCTGAGGTGGTTTTCTCAGCAGCCACTCAGGATAGCATCACAATGCTCCATCTACATAGGAGCTGTAGCTACAACATTTACATCAGGTGATTAATTTTCCAAGTCAGCGTAATCTGTCAGGGCACTTTTAGATTTCTACACCACTCTGACTCTGAGGATGCCTTTTTAGGTGAAAGCGCTTAGTCAGTGGACGTGTCTGTGAATAAATTCTCTTGGTTTTCATTGTTGGTCCTTGATTCAGGTTCCTGATTGTTGCCCTTCTTCATTTTACACTTTTAGATTTCTGTTAAAGTCATCTACCATTGCCTTAGTAAGCAGTATTTTCAGCTAGGATGAGTCATGTGACTAAGGATAGTGGTAAGTTACCCATCATCACTTCTGTGCTCTTGTGGCCAGAGATCTTTCTAGAGATAGATGACTTCTTATCCATATTTACTGGAGTACAGTCATGGATATCTATTTTTTCTTTGGATATTGATTTGACCAGCCACTCATATCTCTCAGTTGTACAGATTTTCGCAGAATGTCCAGATTTTTGCCTCACATTTTTTATCTGTTTTTCATAAAATTGTGGTTTTCTGGCAAACTGTTGGTAAATCATTGAGGGTTGAAGTCAGAAAATAATGATAGACATTTGAGTTTTAGACTTCATACCCTTCAAAAAATTCATGTTAATGCAAAACCTGTTAATCAACTTTCTAAGTTTGTAAGAGCAATATTTAAAAAGTGTCCCTATTTTGCGGCCTTTGTCACCTCATTTTTTATGGCTTTGTCAGATTTTTTGCTCTAAGAGGTTGAGAGGTATGCGCAGCCATGAGAACATGAACTCATACATTGTAGTCTGATGAGTGAGTAAAACTTAATTGCCTCTTGACTAGTACAAAGTCTTTAGGCACACTAACACAGGTTATCCAGATACTACATAGAGATAATTTGACCTGGTTGCCTTTTATCATAAGTCATGTGCTAGCATATACTATCTTGTAAAACAAAAATCTACTAGGCCTTTCACATTGTTTATTGTTTTCCCTATGCATTGCTCTTTGAACAACTGCTGCCTGTAGGTCTAAAACAGGCCTCAATGTTTTCAGTTGGGAATAATACCACAGTTATTTCATTTTTGGTTTTGTGTCTTGCATTCTGTTTGGTCACAAGGTTGAGATGCCTACACAAGTGCTGTTTTCTTATTCCAAACAGTGAGAGGTGATTGCAGAATAAATGCTATGGAATATATCACTTTATTTTATATGATTATCTTAAAGAATACCAGAGCTTAACATAGCAGAGAGGAAAACAAGTTGTCTATCTGGACCTAAAGTCCCCTGAGAGACAGGTTTTGAATGATTCAGTTACCTAAGGCAAGGCAGAATGCAGACAAGAAATCTAAAGCAGTTTATGTGTGACTAGCTCAGCAGCCTGGGCCTAGCAAATAGTGCATCAGTAAGTAAATGTCGTGCAATGCAAAAGGAGAAGAAGCAGTAATAAAACATTGATCCGTGTCCTATGGCACTGTGTCCAGCCATGATGACATCAGGAAAAAAAAATCAGCATTTAATTGGACATTCAGAGTCTGCTGTTAAACTAACTTTTGCAGTAAATTGGCCAAAGCATGTTGCTTAAATTACTCACAGACACTTCTTAGTGGTCAGATGGTTGGAGACTAATGATTACTTGTAATACAAATGATGCATCCTCAGCCTTTTGCTACTGGTGAGGTACTAATGACTGGTTTGTAGTAGGAGGTAGCCTAAACATATGAAGCATTTTGGACTGAGGAAGCTAAAGTTGATTTCTGGGGAATGGAAAGTACTTTTGCAATGTAATAGGATAAAAATGTGACAGAAAGATTTAATGAGGTCTTTGTAGAGCTTAAGGAACCAAGGGGAGAATTTTGTCAATACCAGGTTCACCATGGTTAGGAAGGTATGCCACCATAAAGGTTATCAGTTTCTTTCAAAGAAATCTTCTTAAAGTGAAATGGTAGAAAGAAAGATTCCAAGGAAGAGGCAGAAGTCTGCTTAGATAAGGAGGTGGTGGTGTGAGAAGGGTTAAAATGTCTTACTACATTTATTCTGTAGGAGTTAGAGGAGAATGATTTATCCATTATTTTAGTTACGTTTTCCCATAGAGTGTTGCTTTTTGATTTCCAAGTGTCTTTTGGGGGTCCTCTTTTAGGAAGTTCTAATGGAGTTTGATTACAGTAGAAAGAATTTTCTTCCAAGTGGCACAGGCTTTGTCCCTCATTTTTAAAATATGAAGACTGTGTCAAGTTATTCAAGGTTCTCCATCCCCGCTCATATGCCTGTTTATGAAGGGAAAGGATCAATTCTGGAGTTTTATAGTCAGCTAGATGTGAAAATGGGATAGTCCACTGAGGAGTAGCCAGTTAGTATACAAGAGCTTAAAATTTAACTAAACTTGTTTGGGGAACTGTAGAAATCTGGCTTTCAGTAGTTTCAACTATTTTGCTATATGCAGTAATCTGAAAGAGCCAATGAGCAACTCAGAAATTAAGGTTACTCTGATCAGACATTAAGGTTAACACAGATTTGAGAGGGCATCTAGTGTCATCAATTTGACAAAATCCTTTATGAACATCACTGTTAAGATTGATAACTGATAAGTACATACTACCACACATGTAAACAATTACCTTTAAAACTAATGCCTTATTCTTTGCTACTTAACAAGCAGCTGATCTTGGATTTAACTGACTACTGGCTGTTGTCATATGGACTAAACTGGCTATATACTCCCTTATAACTAGACTGTGTGCATATGCAACAGGTCAGCTGAGATAGGAACTGAAGACTCACTCTAGGATTGATGACTTCTACTGTTGCTTAAATATCTAACAGGCACTTCTTATTGGTCAGACAGTCTGAAACCAATGGCTACCTGTAATACAGATGATTCAGCTTCTGTCTTCTGCTACTAGTAAGTTCCACTGTCATAGGAAAGCCAAACTGTTATAGGTGGTTTACAGTTATTCTTCAAATGGTCGTAATGTGATGTCTGCCCATGTAAGAGGAAAATGTCAGCACACGGTTACCACAAGATGAAAATGCACTTAAAAACAGCAAAAGACATGTCGAGTAGAAGGCCAGCAATATGGTAAACGTGTTTAACCATGCTGTAGATTATCGGAGTTTGCCCAACAGTATGGTCAGTAAAGAAGCCAAGTAGAGAGGAAAGGTTAGCCCAGTGGTGGATCACTCATCCTGGAAGAGGGAACTGGTGAAGTCCCACTAGATGAGCAACTTCTGGAAGAAGGACCAGAACTGCAGCTTCCTGCAGCTGGAGCATATAGAGGGAAGACACATACCAGGAAGTGCATTGCACTTCAGTGGATCATCATGGGTATGTAGAAGCATGCACCTACACTGGATCAGTACTGCTCTATCCACTCAGAAGGGGTTGGTCTTAGAAGCATCTAAAAATTCCTAACCACCTCTGGATGATGATGCCCAAAATCTTGAGTTTTTGCCTCCCTCCCTCTCTCAATGTCCTAAGATGCCTGGTGTGAGCAAAAAGAATCAATGGGGAAGGAGACTTGAAGATCATGGGGGATGGATCCATCAAACCTGACATTAAAAATTATCAAGCAAGGAAGTCATTTTGTTGGTGGAAAGACAGGAACTGGAAGACAGCAAAAACAGGACAGCACTGACTCACTCTGTGGTGTAGAAAAATGACTCACAGTGGAAGCAGTACCGCGAGCCTTTGTGACAGGCACAGAAATGGATCACTCATAGCTAGTATGACTCTGTTACTACTGCAGGAATAACACTGAAGCTCATATTAGGATCTTGGTTGCAACCTATTTTACTTGCATCCTAATTATTTTACCATGCTGATAAACAGTGAAATCTAGGCTATCCAAATTGCCACTTTTATATTGAAGAGTCCTTCTCACCATCCTCAATACTAATGCATCTTCCTGCATGTAAGATCCTTATGAATAAATAAACTAAATGAGATGTTTCTTTGCAATGGACTCTCTAATGTGATGGAGAGCAGTGTACAGATGAGTAGGAAAAAGGTACTAATAAGCAATAATAAGACAAAAGTGTTCAGGCATGTCTCTGAAAAGCAGTTCTCATATCTAACAGGTAAGCCACAGTCAGGCAAGTGTAAACCAGAGCATGCAGGAAAAGTCAGTTAATAACACCTGAGAGAGATACACAAAACACAGGCAGATGGAGATACCATTACATTTGCTGAAATTGAAGACAGTCAGCAAAAGAAAAGGCCAGACATGGAGGTAAGCACTCAAATAACTGAATTGTAGGGGAAGGGCAAAAAACAAGCAGAGAAACAACATTAAGAGAATGGAGAAAAAAATGTGGATTAGGTGTGACTGATGCACAGCCACAGCAGAGCCCAGCTACTTGTAAGGAAGGATCTGCAGACTTTATAAAAGGAAGGATCACTATAGCGAGAGAGAGACAAATCGAGAAATGGAGGGCGGTGAGCTTAGGAAACTATTAGAGGTATAGGAAGGGGTAATCAGTATAACCAAGGGGATAGGGACAAGGAAGGCTAGCAGTGGCAGGAAAATGTACAGTGCAAAGCCAAGAGACTGACAGCAATAAGAGCTATGAGGCAAGAGAGGGGAATTTCTGGATGTTGTGAAAGAAAGTGAAAAGAAAGAGTTAAGCAAGCAGAGCAGCAGAAGGGCAGGTTTAAGATAATGGGAGGTAGGCTAGGGGTGACGAAAAATGAAAGGAATTATCAGAAAGGCAAGAGGCGCAGTAGACATGGTTAGATGAGGAAGCGCAAAAAGCGAAAAAGGAGGAAGAGAAAGTGGTGATATAAACCGGGATGGAAAGGAGTGCTCAACTAAACTGAGGCAAAAGGCAGTTGGAGGAGGTGGACTACAACAGCAAAGATAAAGAATGTAGAAGAATTATGGCTAAGAAGAAGGGAGAGAAAAAACAAAACAGAAATGGTATGATATCAAACAGGAGTTCAGAACAGAAAGGCAAATGCCAAGCAACAGACGATTCAAAATAAGCGAACTGCAGCATTGGACAGCTGCAGTGGAACCAGACATAACAGAAACAGTAGAAGGCTGAACCACAGATGCAAGGGAATGAAACGGCTTGACAGTGTTCATGAATGAGACAAGAGACAAAATTGTTGCGGTTGAGCTATATAAGGAATGTGAAGTACTAAACAAACTAGGTGAAAAGAAACAAAGTAAATAAAGGGACTACAAGGAAAACAGCCATTAAATGTCCTTGATCTGCAGTAGGGGGGGGGGGGGGGGGCTGATCGAATAGAAATCATGTAAAAGAAACCAGGTGCTTCAAAAAAGGAATGAACAGGTAATGAAAAGAATAAGGCATGGGAGGTAAAATGAGGGTCATTCTAATGGGAGATGTCGATCTCTCAGAATTGGAATGGAACATTCAGACCTCGTATTTGGGAAGGGAGAATTAAATAGTAAGGGATTACAGACTGGAACATATTTGAACAGTTGCACAAAATAATACTACAAATAATATATTCTTTAGAATAGAGAAAGTAAAGGGTGATGAAGATGAGTGTAAACAGCGACCATATTAAAGAGCACAAATGAGGCCAAACCAAATACCAAAACACTGACACAAGTTACAGGAGGTGAAATGATGATTAGCATCATGGGAGACTAGAAATCAATGACAGGTGCAAAAAGACTTTGTCTTTGACTGGCTTCTCTTAATTCTCTTTCAAAGAAAGCAGGATGGGGAAAGAAAAGAACAGGAGGAGGAGGAAACTAGCAGAACTGAAGGAGGAGGTCCTGAAAGGAACAGAAAAAAGGAAAGATTGTATAAGAAACAGAAAGAGATGGGAGATGGAATAAGACAGCTTTAAACATGCAAAATGAAAACATTTAAAAAAAGGGGTCTATATTATATTCTCGAAAGCAGACAATGTTGAATCAAGCGTGTAAATGGAAATCTTAAGGGGAGATTTCCGTTTACTGCAATTTAGTGCAGTCTCGGAGTTGGTATATTTAATTAGCGGGGGGTGTGGAGGGTGCAGCCCTGTGAGAGGTGCAGGGGGGCTTCCCCCCCCTGCTTAAACCAGTTAGGGTACTTTTTTCTTTTTTTTTTTATCTTTTTATAGGGTCGATGTTTGAAGACATCGACTATATGGTGTCAACCATATATTGTTCGATGTTTTCAAATGTCAATCGTATAATATAGACCCAAAAAAGACATTATTACAGCAACAGCATGCATTTAACTGAAAAAGTCCCACTCAGTTTTTTTTTCTGATTAGAATGATAAAAGTAACAAGAGATGCAAAAGAAAGAGAACGTTCCATTGAAAATAATTCATTAAGACAACTGGACAGTGATACTGACCCAGATTATTCTGTCTTCAGCAACAGATACTGAATATGACTTTGCTGATACCATACTTCACAAGATAAGACTTAATGTGCCTAACCTTTTAGGAGATGTATGCCTTCTCAACAGCAACTTAAATGTGCATGAAATTTTAGTTGTAAATTTATCCAATTATGATTTCTCTACAATGGAACTTGGTGTATTAAATAATGATTTTGTATCTTCTTCTGACACTTCTTAACTTGCTATAATTACAGACATAAAAAAATTAGCAGAACAATTAACTCAAAATTCTGGTTCAGGACTAGAGAAGTTTCTGCAAGTACTGACTCAAATAACTTTAGATTTTGACTGCACCATTATCTCTTTGTTAAACAGTTGGAGAAAACAGTTATAATCGAACTGCATTCAAATCAAGACAGCTTATTGGCATTATTCGAAGAACTTAAAACCTAATGAAAATTTAACATTAAATAATTTGGCCAACAAAGATAACAGTGATAATTAAGGCAAATAAAAGTGGCATTACTGCTGTCTGCAACTCAATTTTCCGGAAGGAATACACCGTCTACAAGATGCAACATATATGAAACAGCATTTCAATCCTTTGACGAATGTTAAAACGTACTATTGGCACTTTATTGAATGAGAATGTACAGAAGGGTATCTTAACTGTTGACTCACCTAAAAGTACCAAAAATTCATAAATCTGTCGATGACCCAAATGGTTGTCCATAGTGTAAGGGTATCTAACAGAACAATTATCAGAATTTTTAGAGCTCCAGTTAAAGTCCTTATTAACTAACATTTTTTGAGAATAAAGATACTATGGCTTTTTTTAAACAGATTAAATGACCTTTATATTTAGGACACAACATGTGTGTGTACAGTGGTTGTGGATATATAAACACTGTACACTAGCATCATTAATCAGGGTGGGATTAAGGCAGCAAAATTTTGGTTAGATACTACCAAATTATATGATGAGCATTTTGCAATTTTTTTGAATGAAATGTTAGCTTTTATCTTGAGATGAATCTACTTTATTTTAGAGGTGAATGTTATCATCAGATAAAGGGAAATAGGAATGGGGGCTACTTTCACCCCAAATTATGCCAACTTGCTCATGGTCTTCTTGGAACATGAATTAATTTATGATTCTACTATTCCCAAGTTGATATGAGAGTTAAGAATTTCTTGCAACTCTAGGACTTTGAGAAAAAAGGCCACTGGGAAAACTGAAAAGCCAGGAAAAGCACCAGCACAAACCAAGTCACCCAATAAAATGTTTTATTTAGCGCTTTCGTCAGAATATAACAGTTGACTTTTTCAGAACTGGTGCTTTTCTTGGCTTTTCAGTTTTCCAAATGGTCTTTTGGTTCCTGGTTTTGTGTGGACTTGGAGAAAAAAGTCCACAACTTAACAATTTGAGGCTTTGAGGTTATAATGTAAGAACCACTGCCACTTGTTTAGACTTGGTTAAGAACAACTAAAGACAAAACTTGTTGGATTATAGACCTATACATATTGAAATAAGTGTTTTGCACCTCTGAGACTGCTACATTTTTTTAAATCAGGAATTGATAAACACTGGCACATACTAAAGAATGATCATTTTTTTGGTATACTGCTACCAGATAAATGTTTAATTTTTTGGTGTGGAAGAATCCTTGGTGAACATTTGTCTTGGCACAAGAAGCCTTTTTTTTTTAAAACATAATTAGAATCTGCTGGGTAATATACATGGTTAAAATAATTGCAGGAACTGTTTCCAATGCCAGTATGCTTATAAAACCAGACACTTCACTACTATAAATACCAATAAGACATTTGATGTCAAGACACAATATTACTTGCCACACTGAACAGATAGCATACATGGAGATTTCTTTATGTACATCCTTTTACATACAAAACATATAAAGAGCTTTCAAGGACATTATCTCCTTACACGTGAGTAACATAAGGTATGAGAGACAGAAGACCTCTCTCAAACATATTCAAACTCATCACCAGGCATAGTTTACCCTAATTGATATAGACAAATTGGTAAAGGATGGTCTGCATAAACTCCAGTGGTGCCACTGTACAGATAAAAAAGAAAAAAAAAAGATGAATTTTGACTTTAGGTGCTTTATATAAACAGATCTAAATAAAGTCTTATGAGTTATGTATACTACGAGAATATCACAGTATATTGTTTTTGGGATACTTATGGCATCAAAAACAGTAAGTGTTGAGATTTGTGTGAGGTGACTTCTTGATGTAGATGTAAATAGAATAACTCATTCAAAGTCCATAGTCTGTACTTTGTATACTTCCATTTAACACCCATAACTCTCTATGGCATCCAGACCTTTCTTGGGTTTGAGTTCTTTAACTATGTGACTTAACATATAACAAGCAGGATTAGAAAGGACAAGGAGTTATTAATAACATGACATTATGATTATTTTGTGATGCCCCAAAGTAGAAAAGCCTTGATTACCTTATGCTTTTTAAGATGACTTTTCATAAAATGCTCTGGAATGCAAAGTAATGTATGTCGCCTAT
Organism: Protopterus annectens; assembly: GCF_019279795.1. Taxonomy (NCBI): domain Eukaryota; kingdom Metazoa; phylum Chordata; order Ceratodontiformes; family Protopteridae; genus Protopterus; species Protopterus annectens. The sequence continues at coordinate 842,942,611 of NC_056731.1, forward strand.
AGGAGGTGTGACTTTCCCCAACACACAGTTGTTAATGAGTTAAAATGAAGTGCTATGAGCATATCTACCACTAGATGTCAGCATTATTGCAGTAACACAAGTGTTCCCTTTGTTACATGCACACCAATTCACAATAGTTAAAACCATACATTCGATGAAAGTTTGTTCGAATTCCTGTCACATAGCTGTATGATTTGGATTAAAACATGTCAGGTGACTGTTTTTTTAGGCAGATTCACAATGAAGATACCTTATGGGTGAAACAAGTTTGCCCTTTTGATTATCAAGATATTTCTGTTGGTTCCAATAAAGTTAAAAAGATTAATTTGGTCTACATATTTTGGGTGCTGGAATAATATTGGTGTTTTACATGTCATAGTTCCATACACCATTGATTAAGGCTCTTGCAACAAGTGTTTGTCTTTAATATGAATATATAATGAATTATTACCAGATTTACATAAATTAAACATATCAAACAACCTCACTGATGATCACTTTTTTAGATTATTTGAATGTTGCCCCTCCAACAGCCTGACTAACTGGGTCAGCCCCCACACGACTGGAACTTGTATAACCCTGGGGTTAGTTTATCTAACTGCTAAAGAATGGGGGGGGGGGTCCTAAATTATGTTATGGTGCTACCATCACATAATCGGACCGATTATACCACCAACAAATTTTCTCAAAATGTCAGCACAAGTTACACATGCAACAATAAAATGTTACATACATGTGTGTGTGTATATATATATATATATATATATATATATATATATATATATATATATATATATATATATATATATATATACACACATACATCCACACATAAACACATTTATCTTATTGTATTATGATCCATCTTCGATATTGTCCATCAGAACACAATAAATTATCCTATTACATCAAAAGCCAACAACTGTGGAATACACCACTGAATTACATTGACGGCAAATGTAAATCACAGAGTTTACATTTATGATCAGCCACAAACAGTATTACCTACATCAGTAGTACCAGCCATTAAAAAAAATGCACAATAACTTGGAAAGCAGAACAATTACTAAGTATACATTACATCTCATGACTTACTCATGCTAATTCAACATGTTGCACAACCCCAGTCAGACCATATCAGTTACTATTATGTTACAGCTGAAAATCGACAATCTATAAGTAGACTATAACATAAGCTGACGGAGTCTATTAATGACAATCTGTGGTGAAACATCTGCACTTGTCATTTAGTTAAATGTTTTGTTGAATATTGTACATACACAAACACGTGTAAGCATTATATATAAATTCAGACACGCACATATACTGACATGCAGACACTATATGTGTGTGTGTTGTTTGTCAAAGCTGCTTTTTAGGACAAACTGGAGGAAGAGTCATCAGATTTCCGACAAACTGCTCTCCAGTATAAAGAGCATGAAATGTCCATAAAATAATTTCTATTAAAACTGGATGGGTTCCAGTGAATTCTGCTTTCAGTCTGTGTCTCCTCCCTGGCTGTTTGTCTGAAAAAGGATGAACAACACACGTGTGTCAGAAAGATGTACTACACTGAGGGGAAGTCAGGATTAAACCTCCAGACTATATCTTTCCACTGAGCCACCATGCTGTCTAATTATTGGTTGGAAGCTGATGAAACTCACAGAATGTGGATAACCTTGATATTTAGGCATGTCATTAGGTTAAAAATATACAAAAATACACAATTCTAACAGTCTAATAATCCTTAATCTAAATACTTAAGTATACACTTGAAACAGAAAAAGTACACAGCAATACAAGTGATATTCAAACAAAGAATATATTTTTATAATATTCAAATATAGATATATGCAAATACATCCCATTTATATATCTGTACTTAAAACATAGCGAAGAATAGCAAAGCTTCATACGTTTGTTTGACTTTTCCAAAGCATTACTGTAGAAATAACCATCATCAATTTTATTTCAAAATACCATGTTTTCTACCTTCCCCAGTTCCCTGGCAGGGGTTACCTTGGGCACTAAAAAGAGCATCAGAGCATCTGTGAAGCCCAGGTGGAGCTGGTTTAGTGGTATATACAGATTCTGCAGGAACATGCTGTTTTGAACATAGGGTGCCCATCAGGGTTCTGTAAGACCTCCTGAATAAATATCTAGGCCTAGAAAAGTGCTTGGGTTCTTGGTCTTTGCTGGTACAATACAAAAGCCTATCAGCTGCCTGGTGGTACTGTTATCCATCATGGCTAGTGCATACATATAGTTATACTTCAATCTTAAAGTTTGGCTTTGAACATCTGTTCAACCCTTCTCTGTGCCTATAAGAATAATCACATCATTAATGCTCAATTTATTTAACAAGTATCAGAAATTAACAAAATAAGAGGTATCACTTGATTTAAACCTGTCCAAAATGGCCAGTGGAAGACATATGACCACATTGTCCTCCTTCAGTTATAAATTTGATAATCCTTCTATCTAGGCATATGTCTGCTTATCTATCCTTCTGTGTGCACATGTCTTATCATCTATCCATTTGCTGGTATATATCTGGTCAGCCCTCTGTCTGTGGGCATGTATCTGGTCATCTGCCCATGTCTGCTCAGACATGGATGGTCCAGTTTCCCTAGACCATGGGTGGACCTAAAAGTTATCTTGCCAAAGTCACTGCTTCTATTAAACATGTCTTTGGGCACTGATATTTGAAATTTAATGCCCTGCGCCTAACAGAAAATTAAACACAGTGCAATTTTGTGACAGCTTTAGACACTGACTGACCACCCTATATTCACATAATAGGTGGTCTGGATCTGGCTATATAGTGGTGTGGCAGTAATGTGCCACTTTTTTGGGATTACGTATTGCATCCAGAATTCCTTGCCACTAGCTGTCACTGTTTTCATGTGAGGAATATCAGACCTAATCTTCTTATTCATCATACTTTTTTGTCTCTTCCATGAACTTCGCTGCATGTGTAAACTTGGCAGTGTAGACCCACTGTAGACCCACCAAAAACCTGTCAGGAACTTATGATGATGTTGCTGCAATGCTCGACCCAGTGTCTGTCCCTACATGTTCTAAGAGTTGTATTTGTTTTCCCAGATTCTACTGTATCTAATGACTCACTTAGTCCATTCTTTACAACCATGCATTCTACAAAGAAAATAAATTATATGAACACACATAAGTGCGAATCTAAAAAAAAATCACTCTTCTCCTTAAAACTTTTTTTGGGGGGGGGGCAAGCCCCCAACACCACTCAAACTTATATATGCCAACTTCGAGGTTTCAATACGTTTGAAAAAAATGGCAACTCATAGTACATTTAAGTCCATTCTTTTAGCCATTCAGTCTCCATGTTTCAAGACTCACTCTAATGGGTCCTGACATTTCAAATGGTTACCTCAAAACATACCTGCTTGGTTGCACAGATACAAGTCCACATTTTTCTGGATAGTCAAAAAGAAAAAAAACTAAATTTTCCCAAGCAGGTATTTTGAATAGTAACTTTACATTTATTAAGGGTGTCTTTAAAAACAGTTCATTGTCCCTTCCCATCAAGAAAAGGGATAAAGCCCTAACTGTGAGTCAGACCTCTTATGTTAGACTAACAGGTACAGGATTTGGAGGAGGCCAAGCGGGAGGATGAGAATGAGCAGCACATGACTCATCCATCCTTGGTGGGGAGTGAAGGAAGTGTTTTGGTTTGCCGTTCTGCTGACACCCAGTGGCAGCTCTGGGATGTATAGCCTGCAGAGTTTGGGACAGAGGGACCTGCTGCCTTGGTGTAGGTGCATAGGTCAGAAATCAGTTAAATGGGGAAGCTCTAAGTGCCCCTCAGAAGCTGCTGAGGGGGATTAGGAGCTGCTGTGACTGGTGTCGGATACCCCAATATCTGCCTGCACGAGAGTCCTGTGATTATCTGCTGCCTCACGAAGGAAAGAAGATAAAATGTTGCTACAAAAAAGTTATTTTTTTAGGTTTAATATTCACACACACACTCATGTTATTCAAAGTACATTGAATCAAACCTTGTTGCACCCCTGTGGCATCTTTCACAGCAGCATCTATGGACATCTGTGGGCAATGCAATCCGTAAAGCCTGACCTATTCTCAGACCTTCTTTAGGCTGTAGTCCTTTGCGTGTGTGTGCCACATACTAGTCTGTCAGTTAGTGTTTCAGTCAGCCCTTCCTGTAACTGGCAAGGTTCTGCAAAACTGACAACTTTGCTGGCTTCCCTACAGCTAATAAAGTGTACAGGGGATGAGGGACCAACTTGCCAAGAGCAAGTCAGTGAAGCTCAACTACCTGATCATAGTTTTCTACAGAAAATATATGCCAGTGCCATTTCTAATTGTGCATCAACAGTGATTATTTTATTCTGGTAAATTTCCCTTCTCTATGTTTGTCATTCATTATATAATGGGGGGGGGGGGGCTTGCTTTTCCCCTTCAAAAAAAAAAAAAAACTGCTTACATTTAGTATTTCATCAGGCTGATTTTCTGACCAGTTGTGCTAAGCCAGTTAGTTCCTCACATAGCCAAAACATTACAAGTTATAGTAGATCAAACTCAGCCACATTCCTCCTTGGTACCTTCTGTGTAGCCAGACCAGTATTATTGGCTTTTGCTAGCAGATTTCTATATAGATGTTTTTCCTGAATCTATATACATCATCTTGAAATGATCTGGTTCTAGGCTTCTTCAAAGTTAACAAAAGTGCAAGAACCCATATAAGCTATCACACTTCACTAACTCTGAACCTTTCCTGACAACGTCAAGGTTATTAGTATCAAAATACAGTTCTACACTGCCAAAAAAGGTAAACTATTCTTCCATTTAAGTAAAACTATGGGAGGATGGATCATCTACGCAGTCAGTATGATTTACCATCTTTATCTTTGTGACCTGAGTAGTAACATACAAAGAGCTCACATAAACTTTTTATTTTTCCTCCCAGAATAACACAAAATCATACCTGAAACAGAAAAGTTCTACACACGGTTCTGTACTAAAATAAAAAAAAAAAAGAATGCTGATATAAACTACTTCTGGGAAGATATAATTCTACAAATACCCTAATTTTTTGGTGAAAACCTACCTACAACACATCATTATCTTGACAACATGAATTTATACCTAGAACTCAGTTTAGTTTATTTCAGAAACATTCTCTTAGCAACGAAAAAAGTAGCACCATCTCCAGCACCTATCCTTTGCACAAGACATCTGCATTCATAATAACTAAAATACAACACATTCTCTTATTTTCAAAGACATGCTCTTCTAGTAAGGAATTTGTACACCCAAAGCACTGCATACAACTCCTCCAGCATATTACTCAGCAAAGATCCTTTTTTGTAAGGTCTTTCATGACCTTATAAATAACGTAACCTGCATGTGTGATTCACTTCATGTTTTCAAAAAAGAATTACTAACAAAAGTCTTTTTTTTTCTTCAATGGCTTT
>NC_056731.1:842950581-842955581 GCF_019279795.1 Protopterus annectens
ATATATATATATATATATATATATATATATATATATATGTATAGCTATATATATACAGCTATATATACATATACCAATTGGGTTGGGAGTGCCTTCTGTGTGGAGTCTGCATGTCCTCCCTGCGGGCGAGTGGCCATTCGAAAGAAATGCGTTGAATGGACGTACCTTCATTGAAGGTTGGGCGTCGGGCTGGCAACTTGACACCATAAAAACTAACTGCCAATCATTTAGCGGACCGGACTTCTGCTGTGGCGACCCCTAACCGGGAAAAGCCGAAAGACCAACAACAACAACATATACATATACAAATACACACACACACACACACACACACACACACACACACACACACACACACATATATATACAGTGGATATAAAAAGTTTACACACCCCTCCTAACATGCCACGTTTTTGTGATAAGTAAAAACTAGAGACCACAATAAATCATTTTAAAACTTTTCCCACCTTTAATGTGACCTGTAACCTGTACAATTCAATTGAAAACAAATCTGTTAGGGGAAAAAATATAAAAACTAAAATAAGCTGGTTGCATAAGTGTGTACATCCATAAACTAATACTTTGCTGAAGCACCTTTTGATTTAATTACAGCATTCAGTCTTCTTGGGTAGGAGTCTATCAGCCTGGCACATCTTGACTAGGCAATATTTGCCCACTCTTCCTTGCAAAAGTGCTCCAAATTTGTCAGATTGAGAGGGCATCTCTTGTGCACAGCCTTCTTCAGGTCACCCCACAGACTTTTTATTGGATTTAGGTCTGGACTCTAGCTGGGCCAGTCCAAAACTTTAATTTTCTTCTGGTGAAGCCATTCTTTTGTTGATTTGGATGTATGATTGGGGTCAATGTCATGTTGAAAGGTAAAATTCTTCATCTTCAGCTTTCTAGCAGATGCCTGAAGGTTTTGGGCCAAAAGTGACTGGTATTTGGAACTGTTCATAATTCCCTCCACCTTTACTAAAGCCCCAGTTCCAGCTGAAGAAAAGTAACCCCAAACCATGATACTGCCACCACCATGCTTCACTGTGGGGATGGTGTTATTTTAGTGATGCAAAGTGTTTTTTTGCACCAAACATATCTTTTGGAATTATGGCCAAAAAGTTCAACCTTGGTCTCATTATACCATAACACATTTTCCCACATTCTTTTGGGAGACTTGATGTATTGTTTTGCAAATTTTAGCCAGGCCTGGATGTTTTTCTGTGTAAGAAAAGGCTTCCATCTTGCAACCTTACTCCATAGCCAAGACATATGGAGAGAACATGAGATTGCTGCCACATGTAGTATGCAACCAGTAGTTGCCAGAAATTCCTGCAGCTCCTTCTGTGTTGCTGTAGGTCTGAAAGCCTCCCTGACCAGTTTTCATCTTGTCTTTTCATCAATTTTGGTGGGATGTCCAGTTATTTGCAACGTCACTGTTGTCCCATATTTTCTCCACTTGTTGATGACTGTCTTCACTGTGTTCCATGGTATATCCAATGCTGTGGAAATTTTTTTGTACCTTTCTCCTGACTGATACCTTTCAACAATGAGTTCCCTTTGATGCTTTGTAAGCTGCATGGCTTTTGCTGTAGCAGACAACTGAGTCAATGTCAGGAAAATCCTACTAGGACAGCTGAACTTTATTTGGGGTTAATCAGTCTCTTTAATTGATGGCATGTGTGTACCCAAGAAGACTGAATACTGTAATTAAATCAAACGGTGCTTCAAAGTATTAGTTTACAGATGTGCACACTTATGCAACCAGCTTATTGTACGTTTTTTATTTTTTATATTTTTCCCCTAACAGATTAGTTTGTTTTCCAATTGAATTGTACAGGTTATAAGTCACGTTAAAAGTGGGGAAACTTTTGAAAGATTTATTGTGGTCTCATTTTTTATAGCACAAAAACCTGGCATTTTAACAGGGGAGTCTAAACCTTTTATATCCACTGCATGTGTGTGTGTATGTATATATATATATATATATATATATATATACATATATACACACACACACGCATATAAACACACATTGTAAACAAACATGCATCTATACATACAAACACACATTCACATGTGTGTATATATTTTATACACACATTCACCTGTGTATATATATTTTATACACACACATTTTATACACACACACATTTACACACACACACACAGATACACAAATATACCCATATATATAGGTTGGTACTGGGCTATCTGCCCGAAGGCATATATTAGCACAATCACTTTGTGCGGTATTCACCGCCCCTTTAGTAGTGCCCTAGACCCTTGTACTAGCAGCTAGTACCCTTGGCCCCTATCTAGTAGTGCTGTTGGTGTGATCCCCGGTGTGAACTTTCTGTTACCCATCCACTCATCAAGGTTCCTCTTGAAGAGTGATAGTGAGGGGCTCTGTCTTATGTAGATCGGGACCCTGTTCCATAGTAAGGGAAGTCTCTGCGAAGGGAATCTATCCCTCCAGCATGTTCTATTCATTGTTGTGTTGAGATTTATATCCCTAGAGCGTGTAGCTCAAGTATATTTGGTTTTGCTAAGATGGAGCATGTTCAACAATTCTGGGTTGGACATGGCTCTGTACGTTAGACAGAGATCACCTCTGAGAAAGCAGTATGCAACAGAGAACAGTCTTAGCTTTTTCAATCGTGCTGCATAGGGCAACTGTTTGAGGCCAGTAATCTTCTTGGTTAGGTACCTCTGTGGTCTCTCCAGCTGCTGGAGATGTCTAGAGGGAAGAGTAGAGGGGCACCATTACATCCTTAGATCTTGATGCAAACCCTTTCATGATCAGATGGGTCACATAGAAGGATTTTCTAACCACTTTGGCAACATGGTTATCAAAGGAAAGCTGACTATCTACTTGGGTCCCTAGATCTCTTATTTCTTCTTCAGATTTCAGGGGATTACCTCCTATGTTGTAGTTTGTGGGTACTCTGTTTTTTCCAAAGGGGATTACTATGCATTTTTTGCATTTAGCTTGAGACCATGGCTTTGACACCATGCATCAGTCTCATTTAGGCCCTTCTGGAGGATCTCCATGTCGGCCGGAGACTCTATTATAGCACCCAGTTTGCAGTCGTCCTCAAACTTAGTCAGCCACAGCCCTTCCATGCTTGCCTGTACTTCTGAGAAGTATATGCCAAACAGGAGGGGCCCCAGGACAGAGCCCTGAGGCACACCACTCGTTACTGGTCTGGATTCAGACATAGATCCTGCTACTCTTACTTTATGGGATCTGTCTGAGATCCATCTTGTGACATAAGGGTTTATGCCCAGGTTTATGTATATGTATGATCTCTCTCTCTCATTATATATATATATATATATATATATATATATATATATATAGAGAGAGAGAGAGAGAGAGTAAGTAAACCACTACTGAATAAAATAGAAAATGTATTGATCAATAGAGATAAAAAGAAACCAGGAAACTGAAATTAGCACATTTGTTGTCTACTTTTAATCAAAGAACTTCATCAGAAATTAAACACAACCAGATACATTTCATTAATATAATACAACCAGACCAATCAATTTAAAATAACAATTAAATTACGATGTCACTTCCTATCTTTTCTTTTTCAGTAAACACCTGATATTCAGGTTCTCATTTAAACCGTGAAGTACATCTGCTCTTAACAAAACTCCCCATCTAAGTTCTTTTATTTCAAGTAGTGAATTGGCATCTCCTATAAAACTAGCAATGCTGAGTGTAAGAAATTTATACTCAGAAAATTTAGGGCAGTGAAAACTGTGCTTTACCAAGGCATTTTTGCAATCTTTGTTCCTGATAGCCTGATAATGTTCTTTAATATGGTCATTTAATCTTGAGTGGTTTTACGAACATAATATGTTCCACATGTACAGCAAACCCCTAGATAAACCATATTGACAGTTAAACAATTGAAAAACTCTTTAATAAAGATCTTAAAATTTAAATCCCCCAATATGAATTCCTTACAATTCCATACAAAAATCTTCACCTTGTGTACACTGTTCATTTTTAACACAAACGTTTGCTTTAATTTATATTGTGACAACTAGGAAAACTAAAAATTAAACTGATATTTAATACAATATAAATGAAAACAAGTTTTTGTGTTAAAAATTATCAGCACGGTGCTGATTTTACTACTAAGACTAGGTAATGACAAATTAACCACTATAGGTAACAATGCTACCTCTTTGTATGATTTCCCAGTGCTAGAAGCTAGTAATAATCAAGCTGGCTTTAGTGGTAACACTACGTACATCTGTACAAATAATATTAGCACACCAGATGAAGATTTTTGTACAGATACCACAGCCAGCACCACCGTTTATAATCAGACCACCATCAATGATTTTTTATTACCAGGAAGGGAGACTGCAAGAGGAAGCAGGAGAAGAGCAAGAGGATGAAGAAGAAGACGAGGAGTGAGTCGTGCCAGGAGCCATCATTAGATGATTTAAGAACAGACTTTAAACATTGAACATGCTATTTTTAATTTGTCTCCTTTTGTTTTGTTTTCTGAGATCCATCTGAACGTATTAAAGAAACGATTTACTTTTATACCATCCAAAATGTGCAAATTTAACTAACATTTTGCTAGATTTTAGAAAGTATTTGAGAAAATGTAATCTTAAATATATTTTTAATGATATGTCACTAACAAGTTTTAATGATAACCGCACATTAAAGAAAAAGTCAGTATAATCCTACACTGCATAATACTCTGAATGTGTTTCTTGCAGTTTGTGATGGTAACATGAGAAAAGTACTTTTAAATGGTATGATTTAAATACAGAAGAAGTTGAAGTACTCCAGAAACTCAGAAATAATGGTAAAATTAGGGTCATGAAAGCTGATAAGGGGACAGGGTTGTCATAATGGATGAGAACATTTATATTTCTAAAATAGAGCTGCTGTTACAAGATACAGAAGTTTGCACACCTGTTTCATTGTTGGATGTTCATAAAAATTTAGGTCAATAGATATTTGATTT
>NC_056731.1:842965581-842993081 GCF_019279795.1 Protopterus annectens
CAAGAAGTTTCAGTCCCTGCTCTTCTTTGGACCTCGACCCCTTCTAAATAGTTTAGGGAACCAGATTCTTCGGATGAGTATTCCCTGTCTGGTGAGGGGGTCTTTGTCCTATTCTTCTCAGATGCCTTCACCTTTAGCTTATGGTACTGATGAGGAGTCTTTTAACTCTGTGCCTCCTTTTAAGGAATTGTCCTTCGGGGGTATAATTGCTATGATATGGAGTTCTTTAAGTGGGATTCTACTAAAGTGTCGGATATTCACAGAATATATTATGAGTTGCTTCAGGTGGATACTCCTAAACCATGGGCAATTCCTCCTGTGTTGGCTGCCTTGTTAGATACTTTCATTGCTGCTTCCCAGTCTCCTGATTCTCAGCCTCCTGCTCCTAAGAAACCTGATGGGGTAAATTTCCTTCTGCTAATCCTGCTGTGGTGTCAGTCTCTTCTGACAAGCCTTCTAAACTTTTGCCTTCTTCTAAACTTTCTGCATTTGGATAAGAATAGCAGGGCAATAGAGAGCATTGTCAAGAAGGTTTACATTGCTTCTACTTTGGCCTTTAGGGCTATTAATTATCAGATCCACATTACCAGGTATACTGTGGCCTTGACGGTTCAGGCTAGTCAGGTTATCTCTACCCTCCCTGATTGTGATGGCAAATCCTCTGCCTTATCTTTTTTGTGTTCTGCTTCTCAAGTAGCTTGCCACTCAAGCGTAGCTATGATGCTGCTGATGCCTCTTCTATGGCTGCGGTTTTTGGGTCTATCATGCGGTGGTATTCTTGACTTCATCTTCAGTGTCTTCCTGAGGATATTAAGGCCAAGTTGTTGGATACTTCTTTGGATAATACTCATCTTTTTGGGACTGCTGCTGCTGACTTGCTTAAGTTTCTTCAAGAGAGAGGCAAAGCTTTGCAAGACTTTAAATTTTGTCTCTCCTAGCAATAAGTTCCAGTGGAACTATCTTTCTATGTCTGCTTTTGTTCTCAGGCAACCCCAACAGGCCTCTATGGCAGAAAGAGTGGGAGGCAGGGCCCCCTGTGCTAAGGCTTCTCAGATTTCTGTGGCCTATAAGCCTCCTTTATCTGGTAAGCCTGTTTCTCTTTGACAATTTCCCCCCTCTGTCTTTAGCACAGGTTCCTTTGTCGCACTGCCTCTCCCTTTGTCTTCCACATTGGCGTCTCATCACTTCAGACTCTTAGATTCTGTCATCTGTCAGGGTTGCTTCATGTTATGGAAGTCTCTCCCTCCTTTTTTAGGGATTCCTCAACCTCCTCTAGAGCAACTTTCTCATTTCCTGGAGGTCCTAGGGTCCCTCTTGAACAGAGGGACAATTCAGCCTGTCTCCCCTTTCCAAGTGGGACAGAGTTTTTATTCCATCATGAACACTGCACTTAAAAGTACATTTTAGTCGAAATTAGTCTAATTCAAGTCGAAAAGTCTTTGTTTGCTGTTTAATTTAATTGTTTGGCTGCCCACTAAAGTGTGCTAGCCTGTACTACTGACTTATTGCCTTTTCTGCATTTCTGTGTGTTTCTATTTAAAAACAAAAAAACAAAAAATATTCCTTGTTTTCCTGCCCCTCCTAAACTAGTTAGACCAGTTTACAGGCCTTGCTGTATCCTGGGCTGTGTTGTAGTTCCTGTGTTGTTCATTGTCTTACTTGGATAGAAGGAAGTTTCTTAGCTCACCAGTGGGAGTGGGGAGCCTTGAATAGCCTACCTGTCCTTGAGGGAAGTGACCTCAGCACAAGAAGCTGTAGTAATTGGTCATTTTGGACCATTTCTAGCTCTTCTGAAGTTCCCTGGTTAAAATCTGCCTCTGGAAGTTTTTTGAAGGCATATTGCTCAGACACAGCTCCATGTGGTCCTGTTGAGTCTTCCTGGCTACAGAGAACTGAAAAAAAGCGACTGCTTTCCTGATTAAGTATCCTGCTGTTTTTTATATTTGTTTTACCTTCTACTGCTTACCTAGAGCAAGCTTTAACTGTTTTCATAGTTATTTACTGCATTTTTTATTATCTGCACTTAAAAGTACATTTTAGTTGAAATTAGTCTAATTCAAGTCGAAAAGTGTTTGTTTGCTGTTTAATTTAATTGTTTGGCTGCCCACTAAAGTGTGCTAGCCTGTACAACTGACTTATTGCCTTTTCTGCATTTAGCGCGGAGTTGCCACTAGAGCACCATCGGGCAGTGCCGGTTAAACAAGGTTAAACTATTTCTGGCTCCGTAAAGTGTGCTCTTCATTTTTTCCCTTAGAACTGCTCTACTTGTAATCTAAACAGTCTATTCTCTATCTGTAAAGCTCAACACTTGTTCCTAAAGCATTTTTTAGTCAGGTAAAGCACTTCTATATTATACAAAGTACTTCACTAGCTTAAAACCCCCTTGAGTACCAACTTCCCTATAGGTCCTTTCTGACTCAGTTACACAGCAAACTTTTTCATTTCTTCCAGCATGTCAAAGGGTCAGTTGCTAGCGTCCTCTCCTGCTCAGCTGGTGAATCTAGAATATTGAGGCAATGTTACAATTGCCTCATGTACACAGACAACCCTCTCCTCCTCCCACAAAACACAAATACATGCGAAAGATGCAACTATATAGCCAAACTGGAGGCTGAGCTCTCTCAACTCAGGACTGGCAAAACCAGACAGGAGGAGAAGGTAACCACACACACCATAAACCCAGTCTCACATAGAACTATCACAACTACAAATCAAACACATAAACACACAAAGACATACTCGGAGGCACTGATCAAAAATCTACCAAAACAGCAGAGGCCTCCAAAGCAGACACCCAAACAACTGCCACCTCATGACATAACACAAGCAACACATAGATCACAAAGTCAGTGTGCAAATCAGTCACAGCCCTTAAGGCCAAACACAATGCCAGACACACTTGTCATAGGTGACTCCATAGTCAGACACACTGACGTCCCACTCACCAGACTGAACAAGGAGAGGGTCACAGTAAGCTGCCTGTCGGGCGCTAGAATCCGCCACATAACACAAGCACTCAGGTCACTCCACAGCAAGTACAAGTATGACTCAGTCATTGCCCATGCTGGTGTGAATGACCTGGGACGTACCTCCCTGGACTACATGAAGAGAGACATAAAGGCGCTCTCAGATTATGTAGCTCAGGCTGGTATGACCCTGACCCTGAGCAGTATCCTACCTTCACCAAGAATGATGCCACAATACAGAGACAAAATGATCAGTTTTAATAATTGGCTTAATTTCTGGTGTCATTCTAAGGGGATCCAATGTCTGTCTGCCTGGAATGACATGCTTGACAAGCCACGCTGCTTCGCAAGGGACGGCTTGCACCTGTCACCCCTGGGTTTCTGGATATTGGCGAAGGCTCGTGCCACCCCATAGTGCCATTTTTAGACAAGGCTCAAATTCTAAACCCACCGCCCTAGAAAACAATAATGGAAAAAACTAAGGGTGATGCTGCTCAATGCCAGAAGTCTAAATTCAAGATGCACGCCCTCAAGCCCTCCCCAGTATGGAGAACATCGATGTCTGTGCTGTGACTTAAACCTGGTTCAAGGCCCCTGAGAGCACCCCGTACTATCAGGTTTTACCTCATATCATGCTCCGCCCCAAAACCCGGACCGTACCACAAAAGGAGGGGGTGTATCTATATTCATCAAGGATACCCACACCTCCAGGCTGGTGGCAACTCACAAAGCATCAGAGACCATTCAGGTGCAATTAACCATAGGCAAAACTGCTCTACAGTTTGTAGCATGTTACAGGCCACCCTCTCAAACTCAGGAACCCCACACAGCCTTCCTGAAGACACTGGAGAGTATAAATGTCTCTCCAAACACCATCATATTGGGTGACTTCAACTACCCAAACATAGACTGGGAACATTACTCAAGCCCCAATACCCTAGCCCAAAGGTTCCTGGAATTCATAAACTCAAATGCTATGGAACAACTTGTCACCATTCCCACAAGAGGTGAAAATATACTAGACCTGATCATCACAAACATGGGGACAAAATGCTCCAGACCGGAAGTATATCCCTCATTGGTGAGATCAGACCATAAACTAATCTCACTGGAGATCCACATCCCGCCCCCACCCCCAACAAAAAAGACCACAGTGAAGAACTTCTCAAAAGCCAACTTCACACTTCTTAAGACTGGTGTGGTATCCTTCAAGGCCCTGAGCCATTGGAAACCACAACCCACGCTGCTGAATCCCTTACAAATGCTTTCTACGAGCACCTCCAGGATTGCATGGATCAAGCAATCCCAAATAAAATCAAGACCCTTTCCACCAAAGGCAAGCCCGATCTGGTGGACCCCAGCCATAAACAAACTTTACAACAAGAGGAGAAAGCTACTACAAGATAGAGCAAAATCCCTAAAAGGGAAGACATCTCTGATCAATACTAGTAAAAAACTACGATCACTCATAAAATCATCCAAGGCCAACTTTGAGAAAAAAATCGCCAAGGACTCAAAAGACAATCATAAGGCCTTCTTTAGCTATGTTAGAAATCTGGGTGGAAACTCCCAGATATGCTCAGAATTAGTCCAAAATGATACAAAAATCACTGAACCCACAGACATTGCAAACATACTGGCAGACAGGTTCAGTGAAAATTTCTCCCCTCCCTCCCCCCCAAAAGGAGAAATATCAATCCCAGCAGAGTGTAGCCTCCCAATCATCTCAAATGCCCAGGTGAGAGCTGCTCTCTCTAAAGCTAAAAACACAGCATCAATGGGACCGGATGGTGTCCCCAGCTGTGTGCTACACGAACTCAATGAGGAACTAAACCCACACATAAGGCTGCTGTTTAATCTTAGCCTTACCACAGGATACGTACCCAAAGAGTGGTGTACGGTAACTGTGGCCCCACTCCACAAAGGCAGTGCTTCTACGGACCCTGGTAATTACCGCCCCATACGCTTAACAAGCCTGGTCTGCAAAGCTATGGAGAGGATCATAATGGAACTCATAAATAAAGACATAGGGGACCTACAGACATTGGATCCTACCCAATTCGGCTTTGTCAAGGGCAGATCATGCCTCTTGAACTTGGTCGACTTTTTTGAAACAGTCACCAAGGCCATTGATGAGGGTAAGGCAGTTCACACAGCCTACCTTGACCTTGCAAATGCTTTCGACACAATACCCCACTTGGGTATCATAGAAAAGCTCACCAGCTTAAATGTAAACCCATATGTCACAAGATGGGTTGCAAACTGGCTCAAGGACAGAACCCACAGGGTTAGAGTTGCTGGTGCCATGTCAGACTCCAAGCCGGTCACAAGCGGTGTCCCACAGGGCTCAGTCCTGGGCCCCCTCTTGTTCAGCATCTACTTTTCAGAAGTGCAGGCAAACATAGGAGGATTGTGGCTGACAAAGTTTGCAGATGACTGCAAACTGGGCGCCATAGTTGAAAATCCATCAGACACAGATATCCTTCAGAGAGGTCTCATAGAAATGGATAACTGGTGCCAGAGCCATGGCCTTAAGCTAAACGCCAAAAAATGTATAGTCATACCCTTTGGTAAAACAAGGTAACCCCCAAGTTACCACATAGGTGGCAATCCATTAAGCACAGAAGAGGTTATCAGGGACCTGGGGACCCAAGTTGACAGTAACCTTTATTTTGACACACACATTGCCAAAGTGGCTAGGAGGACCTTCTACATTGCCCACCTGATTATGAAGGGATTCACATCCAGATCAAGGGAGGTCATTGTTCCCCTGTACTCTTCACTTATCAGACCAATGATTGAGTACAATGCCCCATTCGGAATGTATCTTACCAGACACCTGCAGCAATTGGAAAGACCCCAAAGGTTCCTCACCAAAAGGATAAAGGGGCTCAAAAATATGCCATATGCTGCCCAACTGAAGAAACTCCAGCTCTATTCAGTCGCATACCGTCTGCTCAGAGGTGACCTGTGCCTGATATACAAGGCCATGTCCAACCCAGAATTAATGGACATGCTCCACCTCAAAAAATCCAAATCCACCAGAGCCACAAGAGCAAGAGACTTAAACCTCAACATGGATATAAATAGGACGTGCTGGAGGGACAGATTCATCACCCAGAGACTCCCTATGCTGTAGAGCAGAATCCCGGTCCATGTGAGACAGAGCACCTCGCTGGCTCTGTTCAAGAGGAATCTTGACCAGTGGATGGGAGATCGTAGGTTTACCCTGGGGATCATCTCTGTATCACTGCTGGACAGAGGCACGGCAAAGTAATGGGTATAGTATTCTTCAACCTAAGGGGTGGTGAAAGCCACACAACTCTGGCTAGGCTTATAAATGCCCTAGGGCAGATAGCCTAGTATGAACCTATGAACAAAAAACGGTGCCAAACAGGTGTAACACAGCAAAACGATCCAAATACAAATACACCTCACAGCCAAAGTCCTCCAAACACAGAACACAGTTTATTCACAAATAATAAAATGGTTAAGCGCTTTCATCAATAGACTTCATCAGAACCATACTTGCATGTAAAACACTCACTTAAATATAGAAACCTTAACCATAATTAAATGAACAGGTGACCAATCATTGAAAAAAGCTGTCCTTAAAGTGGAAGAATCCAAGTGGAAAGAATGATAAATGGATAATGAGAAATGACAATAACATACTATATCAATTACTTTAAAAATACTGTCACATTGATGCAATAGAAAACTATTGTCCTATGATATACTAAAGAATTTTTGTTATAACACTAAAACATGCCACATAAAAAACACATGTACTATGTACATAAATAGGCTGTAATAAAACAAATATAGATAGTACAACTGCCATCCCAAAAATCAAATATTACTAATTGTAAGGATATTGGTGTATAAATATCTGAATAAAAATTCATTATAATTTATAGGCCCTAAATTTGAGCTCTGATTTAATGCTAACATGATCATTAAGCCCAGGTGGAACAGTGGCATTCAATTCTAACTGCCATCTAGCTTCTGCCCTAAGGAGTTGGTGAGTCCAATCACCCCCTCTGATGTCTTTACCTACTACTTCAAGGATACCAAACTGAAACAAGTGTTCAGGGAAAGATTTGATATGTTTAAATAATGCATTCTTTTCGTCATGCTTAGAAATGTTATATAGGTGCTCATAGATTCTCCTACATAACTTCCTTTCCGTCTTTCCCACATAATATTGTTACATGACTGACATACTGCTAAATACACAACTCCAGAAGTATTGCAAGTCCCTATCCTGAACCTTACCTCAATATTGTAGGGTCCCAGTAACACCGAAGGGGTACCAATAATATATTTGCAATACTCACAGGCACCACACTTGGTAGTCCCCGTTATTATGTTTCTTTACCTGCCCACGGTTATCCAGTAGACTTTTTAAATTCCTATTTACCTTATAAGTGAAAGAGGGTTTGTTGCCAACAATTGTCCATAAGTCTTGATTACACTTAAACATATTCCAATTGTTAATAATAGTGTTTTTGACAAAGACAGATGTTTCCCCCTCAGTCAACACCATAGATTTAGTATAATCCAAGCTATTATTGTTCTCAACTACAGGGGTGATCTCAGTAGTACCAAGTAGTGGTTTAAATCTCAAGCCCCATTCATTGACAACTAGTTAGCACTGACCAAGTATCTGACTGTCCAGGACGAGATATCCCTTACATTTAGGAACACTGCAAGAGTGAAGGAAATCTACTGTGGTGAGACTTTACACAACTGTACAATATATATTTATACATAACACATGCATATATATATATATATATATATATATATATATATATATATATATATATATACATACATGCATACACACACATACACACACGTGTATGTACACACATATTACATATATATATATATATATATATATATATATATATATATATACACACACACATACACACAATCTTCTCGATCGACAGGCAAAAGAAACAACCTGAACAGTAAATTAAGGCTTTTGTTCTGTTTTGTATATACATGTGCGCACACATATATTTTATACATATAAATCTCACACACACACACACACACACACACACACACACACACACACACACACACACACACACACCATATAATACATACAGAAACACCAAGCCAGAAAAAGATTCCATGCTTCTTCCTCCTTCTCAGACAGTAAGGAAAGGAGTGCCCCACCAGATGAGCATCTGTACTTCCACAAGTCTTTCCAAGCAAATTAGTGCTAACAAACACCATACTCACCATCACTAGATCCCTAGTCATTTTATATTACTGATAATACTACTTTCATGGACCTCACTGCCAGAAGATATATTGTTTTTTCTTTATTAGTGATTCCTCTGTCAGCCTGTTGACACACATACATATGTACCTACAAATTCTCCCAACCCTGTTCTGTTTCAGGTAACTACCTCACTGCATAGTAACTTTAACCAGTTACATACAAGCCTACTCTGGGATTGAAAGTCTCTGTGAAATAGTCTGTGCACTCTAAGTACCTCTTACTAAGTTGCCACTGTCTTCTTTAGCTTGACGAGTACAATACTGTACATGCCAGTTATTTAGTCTCAGGAAATGACAGACGACCTGTTTTACTGCATCTCTTTGTTAATTGCTTTGTTCTGGCTATAATCCGATTGCTCTCAGTTATAAATTGACCTGAGAGTTCCTCGTTAGTCATTGTGATCCAGTGACCAAAACCTTTTAGTCTGTCTACAAACCTAGCAAATCTGCTGGGCATTGTTTGTACTCATACAAGGTTACTAAGGTCTCAAACTCCTTATCTGCATCCATCAGATCTATACCCTCCCATCTTTCCAAACTACTTTGAAAGACTTCCTAGCTAAAATCTGCCTTTGTTCTTGCCTATAACCAGAATGAACTATATCCCTAAATGTGAACAAGTACCTTTTCATTCCTTATACCTCTTTACTTTCCCTTCTTCACTTATTTCCTTACTGCTATTGAATTCTTTTCCCTCATTAGCTACGATACTGCCAATGCGCAAAGCTACTTCTTGTGTATATATTGTATATATAGATTATATATATATATATATATATATATATATATATATATATATATATATATATATAGGTACAATTTTCTCAGAACTAGATTGTTGTCTGTTTTCTTTAGACAGGTATTTGTATTGTTTATTTGTGTTTTTGAGTTACCGTATTGTTGTTATTATTTGAAAAAAGAAAATTGAAATAAAGAGATTTTGGAAAAAAAAAAAGAATTCCCTTCCCTGACTGACTTTTTCTCTAAATATACCATAAGCCTTTTTTCCCCTCAGGTTTATATTGTAATTCCTAATTTTATTAGACTAACTTACCTTTAATTTCTTTACACACTGTCTAAAATTTCTGTAAATATTAAACAATTGTCATATACCTTGTATCTATTCTTAACCAATGTTTTTAAATTATATCTAACTTTAAGAAGTTTTATTTTATTTTTGAAAATTGTTGTTCTTAAAATGTTCTGTAATAAATTTAGAGCTTTTCTCCCCGGGTCTCTCCTGAATATGGGCTTTACCCGATCAGACTTTCCTGGTATTCAAGTGTCAATAAAGTAAATAAATAAATAAACTAGAAAAGGGGGTACAGTAGCCAAGAAAGGTCTCAAATAAACAAATGACATTCACCACAATAAAACACGAAGAATCATGAGCATGGAACATAAAGAGCCATGGGAAAATTGTGTAATGCAAGAAGATATGATAATTACCCAACAGCAAAGCAGCACCTTAAGAGTAAAAAATAGCAGCTGGTGTAAATTAGCACAGGAAGAGACTGAAGGCTGTTGAAGTGCACCAATATTATCAATGGATTCAGTTACCTGGTGACACCAAGGAGTGCTAGTTTTTGGTGAGACCTTATCTGGAAAGTCATGTATTCATGGACTGTGATTCTATGACTGTAAAGTGAAAGCAGTTAAGAGAAAATAATAAAGTAAAAATGAAACCGGCAAGAAATTTTTAAAACAGCATACTGCCAAGCTCACTACAGAAACTATGTTTAAACAGATATGTTGTATCACCGCACACTTTTATAGTGAAAAAAAAAAAAATCGCTACTAAACATTAGTAATCAAGCAGTACTTCATAATAAGAGATCACCAAATATCCATTAAATTTTTTCAACTAAAACTGCATGTTGCTGTCCAGGCTCTTTCTATAATATAGGTAGTTTGATACTTAAATATGCATTAATATCACTCGATAGAGTACAATGAAAATTAATAAAAAATATAAGATCAAACATTTATGACCATGAAATATGTGCATCTATTACTTTCTGGACTTTTTTGTCAAAAGATCGACTGCGGATTATATCAAATAGAAGAAAGAGGGAAAGAAAACATGAAAATATATCAAATAGGTCAGAGGCATTAGCAGAGAGTAGGAGAATAACATGTCAGTTAAAACAACTTACAAATGAAAGGATATGACAAGGATTTGCAAGGGTACAAAGTAAGGAAAATATGACCTGAAAATGTATCCACAGACAGCATGCTACATGCATGAAATAAACACTTCCAAAACATATGGCGAGGTTAATATAACAAGGCTGCTTAGGAATGCATAGGGCACACAGTATGTGGGTTCTCATCTCCTTCTATGCTCATACTTCACTTAGTTCTAAATTTGTGGCTGTACCCTTATCTTACTAAGGTGTCTCATATGTGCAACAACAGAGTAAACTTCCATAACATCAAGTCTTGATTTTGCAGTTGTGAAAACCCATTGATTTGCATTGATTGTGGGTATGTCTGGCTCTGCAAAATCTGATGTATCATTGGGAAAATATCCCACACTGGGAAAATGAAAAATTGGCAACCACACAAACAAGAGTTCTCTGCTGTAATTCTTCCTAGAGGAACCCCTCTCATTTTGCAAAGTCTCTTTCTATTGTCACTCCGCTGATGACTCACTTAAAACATAAGACAAGAAAATTATTTCAAATACTTGGAAATCTTGCAGAAGCTTGCCTGAAAAAAAACTACACAGGATATTCATGCATCGCTTTTATCTTTCATGTTATTGCTATTTTAATGTTTCATTGTCTGGGACAACTGACCCAAAATAAGTACAGTAAACAAGTCATTAGAATCATAGAACTACCACAATTTTCTAATCAAACCATCTAGCAATCATCAAGGTATGTTTTAGTAAATTTCATTTCCGTAAAATAATAAGACAAAGAAGCCTCCAGCATTTGTTCAAAGCGGCAAGGCTGTAAAGGGTCTTGAAATCAGAAGCGGTGTCTACATAAGAATAGAAAGGTCACCAGAATGATAGTGTCCTAAGTACAATGCTGTCACCTCGTCAAAAGGTTAATAGGTATTGTTTTTGTGCCACAGCAGCTTATCTACTACATGTGCAGCTTTCATCTCCTGATTATGTCACTGTCTGGCTGCATACAAAAGGAGCATGTTGTATTGTTTGTTGCATAGTAATATCTTTGAAATGAAAACAGATAAAGGCTAGAACAAAAGCCCGTTGGTATTCGCCCTTTCTTTATCAAATACCTTTACAACTATGAAGAATGACAGTTTTACAACCAACCAGAGCAAAAAAATATACATTATGTAAGGTACCCCCTTTACCGATAAAACTGCTGTTGCTATATTAATGTAGCACTGTCACGTTTAACTAGGATCTCCTAAAATATGAAAGCATATACAAAATAAAGCATCAGTCACTACTCTATAAACAGCTATTTTTGGCAAAATAAAAATTAGACTTGTCAGACCTAAGCGAGATATACATTGCATATATACATTTTAAAACAAATCACACCAGACATGCAGTTACGTCGGAACGAAACCCAGGAATTAAGTCTGGCTTCAGTGAAAGTGCAATGCTAGAATGACCGAGTAAAATAGTTTATTAAGAAATGCGGCATTTTATTACCTGATCACGTCCCAGTGTCCTTTTTTCCCCTCTGCAGAGTGCAGGAGACACTATGGGGGAGGAGCTGCCAAGTCACTCGTCGCCGCCAGTGGACGCTCAATACCTCCGGCGGCTCTAACTGCAGTCAGTTGCGGCGGGATAACTAACAAGCTATAATG
Organism: Protopterus annectens; assembly: GCF_019279795.1. Lineage (NCBI taxonomy): Eukaryota > Metazoa > Chordata > Ceratodontiformes > Protopteridae > Protopterus > Protopterus annectens. Next base: position 842,977,647 of record NC_056731.1, read on the forward strand.
GTTAAAACCTATTGCTAACTACGTTGTTGTCTTTTAATATTTCCACAGCTGGAACATCATTGTGCACCCGTTGAATATCTCATCCAGTACAAGTCGGAGTGCTGATTTCACCAAAACGCAATGTAGTCACAGATGTGGATTGGTTTAACAGCACACAGGTACCCTTCAAAGAGTACAACCTGCTGTTGCACTGACCTGCCGTCCTATAGACACTGTTTCCTTTGTGTGACTGTTAATACAAGTGCAGTAAGTAAAATGGTACACAACTTGGCTAGTGGCAAAGTAACTTCCTTTTTGTCATTCTCCGTCTGCAGTTAAGGGTACCATCCGGAAGGGGTATGAGATAGTAGAGGGCGTTGCTGTCCTTAAGCTTTAATTAGTTAAGAATCAGACTTTTAAAACAATACAACCACTCGTTATAAATAACATATGCCATGTAAATAAAGCCAGTCGTTTTTCTTGATTCAGTGCCAGTTAATGTTACAAAGCTTCATTTCATGGTGCCGTCCACAATGGGAAAACAATCCCACTATACTTCAGCACTTTGTACTTACCGTTTGTACAACTCAGATTTACTGTCATTTTACGGCCACTCCGTAGGTCGGTCACTAATAGCACTTTCCTCAGCCTAAGGCTGGAGCTGTTTGTGGTGGTGATGGCACGGTTTTACAATGTTAATGGCTGGTCAGCCGCGTTTAGGGTACCTACCCGGGACACCGCAATCGCACTCCAGCCATCATAACTCACCTGTCGTATGACCTAACCTGGAGATGATCCCTAATGAACAAAACAATGATGTCTGATAAACCAGGAGAGGAGCAAGCAAATAAGCAAGGAAATAAAATAAATGACTACAGAAGCAGAGAACCACGCATGCAGGCAGGCTTTACCTCAGCAATGAAGAGTTCTTGGACTGGCAGGTGGAATAGCCTTGCTTTCTTCAGACTGTAACCTGTTATTTTTACTGTTCTCGTTATAAATATGAGCACAGCATCACACCTCGCTCTGTAATCTTCTGTTTTATATAACAATACTCTTTGCTTGGCTATTATTCAACAACTAACTACTACAGACTTTTAGAGCCATAAGTGATCAGCTGGTCCCGTCTTTAACTCTTCACCTGCTGGGCAGAATGCATGCTATAAGCCTTAATACGAGTGATAAGAGCTTTGTCTGCGTTCCTAGACAACAGTTGGGTGGGTTGTATCCTGTCAAGGGGGCAAGAGCACCTTAGTTGGGAGTAAGTTCATTGCTATTTCTGTTGACCATGGTGTCCATGAAAAATAAAATGCCTTACCAGAATCGCTCATTTTATTAGTGCAAACCATGCCATGCTGTGTTAGATGTACTGAGCTGTTTTACAACTAATAAAAACTCGCCTGTGCTGTTTGCAGACAAGGGGCTAAATCCGGTGTGCTTCATCTGTCTACTAGAAGTTCCTATGCCCGCAACACATGCATGGATATTGTTCCCTGCCAGTGAAACTGGTGTTATTTCTAGAGTATGGGGATGTGGCCACTCCCTTGTAGTGGAAATGTACGGGGCATGCATAAGCTATCTGTTTAGGAAAGGCTTCCTTTAAATAATACTACATGCAGAATTTATTAATTTAACTAAACAATACTACTCTAGGATCTTTAAAATATAAATAAATATTTAGTAACAGAAGATAAGCTTTAAATAACATTTGGTGTTACTGTTCCTTTTCTGTAAACTTTTTAATTCTCTGTGTGTTTTTAACAACAATGTATTAATTTATTTACTCTTGGCTGACTGGGTTAATGAATCAATCCTTAACAAACCTTTTCCGTCTGCAACCCAGGCATGAGATAGAACAGTACAGAGCAAAGAGACTTCATTGTGATATTATATAATTGCACAGCTGTAACACAAAAGAGATAAAAATACAAACTTTACACGATTTTGCATAAGAAAGTCAAACCAATATACAAAAGAAAAGGCAGTTTTGAGAGCATTGTAAAGATAACACATGTATACTTTCCTATAATTCTATATCATATAGACAAGGCAGTTTATTTCAAAGAACCTGCATAATAAATAGTTGAAAGCATTAATTACTAAGGAGTTACATAGTGAACACTGAGTGATTGTTAACATGCATCCTTTATACTAAAGAAAGTTACCTGTACATACATTGGCAATACTAGACAATAACAGGACAGTAACAGTTAATTGGGTGGGTGATCCTAGAAGTTAATGGTCATGAGTTGCTGCACTTATGCTGATATCACAGGCGGACGACCATTAGTTTCTGTAAGGTCAGCTAATTCCTTAAAAATAGGTAGCCTAGAACATATTGTTGCATTAATAGCTTAGATTTTATGCATTATTTTAGATAGTTGCAAAACCACTTTTAGAGGGAATTACTGCTCTGCAGATGTGTTTAAGGTGAACATCTTAAGAAAAATATGGAACCAAAAGGGTCAAACCTTATTTAAACAATGATGGAAACAGAAACAAAGAATACAAACATACATTTATACACAGAATTATAGAAATTTGGCATGGGGAATTATTTTATTCTGCCAAAGATTAATCTGACTCAAGAGAAATGCAACTATATCAAAATGGGAATAATTTTGAATGGAATGCATATCAGTTGTGTATTTTTAAAGGTACGGCATCATTGGGCTGTAGTGGCAACTTTGAATACATCTTTTAACACTGATAATACTAGTGGATTTGTAATGTGTTTGAGAATTGTGTTAAGCAAGCAAGCAATAATGCCTGACAGAACAGGTGTTCTTGGGGAAATAAAGGATCACCCAACAATGTTATGAAGAATGATACCACAGAAAGAGGGCCTCACAACCCCTGAAAGGCCTATTTTTCCCTTTATAACACCCAACTAGGAAGTCATTCGGCCAAATTCACGAATGGCCAATCCTGTGCAGGAACAGTATAGCAGCTCCTGCACACACTATTGCCACTGTGCAATCCAGGATAGGGCCATTTTCGCGTGCATGAGCGTCCCTATACTGTTAGGTTAGTAGCTGATTACATGTTTGCATCTGACAAAATGGAGGCATGACAGCCCATGAAAAGCATGTATTCTGTAGAACAAAGAAGCCAATGGGCAAATATAAGGCCAGTGGCATTAAAAGGCACATACATTATATAAAAATAAAACTTTTATTTTTTTGGCCAATCTCAGCCATTTAAGCTAAGGGCAGCAGCACACAAACACGGGGGTGCTTAAAATTTAAAAATAAAAGGGAAAAACTGCCTTTTAACAGAAATCTGCATTTTGTCATTATAGTCAATGGCAGGCAGAATGTAAATAAGGTTGCCACCCGTCCTGTTGTCAGCGGGACACTCACGGGTTGAGCTGCCTCATCCCATTGCCCACTGTGGAAAGTGGTGGGACTTGAAAAGTCCCGCTTTTCAATCACACTGAATTGCCGGGGAAAAGCTGCAATTACTTCTGGCTTTTCCATGGCAATTCATTTACGTCACCAACCCGACCTGCAGGCAAAGCTGCTGCCTGTTAGTTCCGGGTGTTGTAATCCGTGTAGCAATTGGCTGCAATTCATGAAAGGGGTGGGAATTGGGGTGGGAAGAGCCCTGCAAAGATTGCGGCTATAGGAGCGCTTTGTTTTAAGCGCTTCTACAGCCGCTAAAAAAAATGAGATTTTTTTTTTCTAACGAGCCAGTCAGTCAGCCATCCATCTGTTCATTCAACCAGCCATCCATTCATTCAACCAGCCATCCATCCATTCATTCAACCGGCCAGCCATCCATTCATTCAACCAGCCAACCATTCATGTAGCCAACCAGTCAGCCATGCATCCAATCAGCCAGCCAGCCAGCCAGCCAGCCATCCATTCATGCAGCCAGCCAGTCAGCCATGCATCCCTTCATGCAGCCAGCCAGCCATTCATCCAGTCAGCCTGCCATCCATTCATTCAACCAGCCAGCCATCCATTCATTCAACCAGCCAACCATTCATGTAGCCAACCAGTCAGCCTCGCATCTAATCAGCCAGCCAGCCATCCATTCATTCATGCAGCCAGCCAGTCAGCCATGCATCTCTTCATGCAGCCAGCCAGCCATTCTTCCAGCCAGCCATCCATTAATTCAACCAGCCAGCCATCCATTCATGCAGCCAGCCAGCTAGCCAGCCAGCCATCCATCTATTCATCCAGCCAGCCATCCATCTATTCATCCAGCCAGCCATCCATCTATTCATCCAGCCAGCCATCCATCCATTCATTCAACCAGACAGCCATCCATTCACGCAGCCATCCATCTATTCATCCAGCCAGCCAGCCATCTATTCATCCAGCCAGCCATCCATTCATTCATTCAACCAGCCAATCATTCATGCAGCCAACCAGTCAGCCACACATCCATTCAGCCAGCCAGTCATACTTCCAACCAGCCAGCCATCCATTCATGCAGCCAGCCAGTCAGCCATGCATCCCTTCATGCAGCCAGCCATTCTGCCAGCCAGCCATCCATTCATTCAACCAGCCAGCCATCCATTCACGCAGCCATCCATCCATCCATCCATCCATCCATCCATCCATCCATCCATCCATCCATCCATCCATCTATCCATTCATCCAGCCATCTCTCCATTCATCCAGCCATCCATCCAGTCATTCATCCATCCAGCTGCTACTCCCACCAACTAGCTAGCCAGCCAGTCAACTAGCCACTCCAGCATCCGGCCAGCTAGCCACTTTAGCAGCCAGCCAACCAGCCACTCCAGCAGCCATCCGTCATACCCATAACAGCATCTCCTTCACTGCTCCTGTGGTGTCATGGTAGAGGGTGTGGCCAGTGTCATATTGGCCACACCCCCATGTCCCACTTTGGCCCACTGAAAAGGTGGCAACCCTAAATGTAAACAAGACAAGGGAGCACTGCTTGCCAAGGGGAAATGGTGTGCTTGGGAACTGTAACTATGGACCTGCACACTGGGGTATTGAATCACAGATTTCTACCTACTGGAAGCCTGCACCTAGCCATGCAGATTCAGGAATAGGGAACCATGTAGGCAGGACAAGAGGATGACTGCAGTAGAGGGTGTGTCATGCTTGGTGTAAACTTATTAGAGCCCTGCGGTCCGTGTTTGTTGTTAGCTAAGCAGAGCTAAGGAAGGAGGTGTGTCTCACATTGTTGAGCACTGTTTTCCTTGCTTAAATGGGTGTGTGTGCCATGCACTGGGTTTTAAACAAAAAAAAAAAACAGGAAATAGCAGCTCAGTTCACGTCTGAGCACTAGGTATGCACAGCACGCCTCAGGGCATAAACAAGAAGGCAATGGGAAGGGAAAACAGCAGTAGGAAGGCAATCAAGGAAAACTAGCATAGCTGACAGGTGAAATGTATCAGAATCAGCCAATTACACGGGCAGCAGCCCAGCCCAACACAGTACTATAAACTATGCAAAACCCTTTCACTCTGTTTTTTCCTGCAAACTCTACACCACCGGTATACACAAATGGGGAAATTTTACCTGACAAAACTAATAAAATGATAGGGGCTGCTGTTGCTCTCATACATCAATATGTGCAAGAGGCTGAGGGTGGTGAGGATGTGAATGCTGATGACCATCCCACAGTGAGGAGGAGGAGAAGACTGTACAGACCCAGGGTAACCTACCAGGCCTTACATGAGCTGGAGATAGTGGAGCGCTATAGGGTGGACAGGGACATTCTACAGCAAATTGTTGAGCTGTGCTGGCCCCACCCCACACACAGAACCAACAGAGGGGAACCCATCCCAGTGGATACCAAGGTATGTGTAGGCTTATGAAAACTAGCCACAGGTACCTTCCAAAGGGCAACTGAGGATATCATGGGGATCTCACAGGCATCAGCATCCAGGGTACTCCACCAGTTCCTGGATGCCATGTCAGCACATGCCGGTGAGCACATATATTTCCCTATCACCCATGAGGTGTTGACCAGCAGTATGCGTCTCTTCCACCAAATAGCAGAATACCCTGAGGTAGTGGGTGCTATAGACTGCACACACATACACATCAAAGCACCACCCGGCGAGCGGGGTATGGTCTACATAAACCCCAAGAGCTTCCCCTCCATTAACTGCCAGGTCATGTGCAATGCCCAGGCCGTTATCTTGAATGTGTGCGCTGGCAGCCCTAGAAGCTATCATGAATCCCACATCTGGCATATGACACAGCTGTACCAGTCATTTGCCAGTGAGGGCATCCCATATGGCCACCTACTGGGAATGCTGGCTACGCACCAGAGAAGTGGCTGATGACATCCCTCAGAAATGTACACACGTGAACAAGAACTCCATAATGAGGCACACGTAGAAACCAGAAACATAATAGAACATGTGTATGGGATGCTCAAGTTACAGTTCTTGCAGTACTCTCCAGCTACATGTGCACAATGTTCATAGTATGTGCCATGCTACACAATAGGATCCTGCAAAAACAGCTGCAGCAGGAACAGCACGGGGCAAGGCCCCAAAGACACCCACCATTGCCAAGGCCAGCACAGGTACAGAGGGACTCGGAGGAGGAACCACCTGAGCCTGCCCATGTAGGCAGAAGAAGGCGTGCCCAGGCCTTGGCAAAGAGGCAATGCATAGCACATACACTGACATGGTAGGGACCCAGGGAATGACACCTCTCTCTGACTCACACATACAGTAAAAGGGATGCCAAATATGACACTACCTGTGCTTTACCATGTATAGGGAGTGTACTATGTGCATCCCACATAGTCAGCCCTCCAGCACCATCCTCAATACTGGCCCAGCCACAAGGTAAATCACTCTTCCTATCAATTACTGAATGGAGTAGTATGTTCTGATAGTTGTATCTATGGTATGGATGCAAGCATGCAAGGGACTCAGGTGGCTGAATGGGATGGCAGCAGATACTGGACACCTATATGGGCAGCATGAAATCCATAACAAATACTGGTGTCAACACACTGGGCAGTACTAGACAATGTGACAAATCCCACTGCAGTGCATATGGTGTCGCAAATGTGTGTCTATAGAACACACACATGCATGTCAGTGAGCCTCACATAGGTTCATAGGTAGGTACTAGGCTATCGGCCCTGGGGCCTATACAAGCCCAGCCAAAAAGGTACCCTGGCTTTTGCCACCCAAGAAAATTATTTTCCTGTGCCACTGTCAAGCAGAGCCACAGAGGTGATCCCCAAGGTGAATTTCCTATTTCCCATTCAATCATCAAGATTTTTCTTGAAGAGTGCTGATGAGGAGCTTTGTTTGATATAGATAGGTAGTTTATTCCAGAGTATGGGAAGTCTCTGGGACAGGAATCTATCCCTCCGGCATGTTCTGTTTATTGTGGTGACAAGGTTTAGGTCCCTAGAGCGTGTAGCTCGGAGGGATTGGGATTTCTTTAAGTGCAGCATGTCCAACAGCTCTGGGTTTGACATAGCTTTGTATGTTAGGCAGAGATTACATCTGAGTAGGCGATATGCGACGGAGTAAAGCTGGAGTTTTTTGGGACGTCTGCTTAGGGCATCTGTTTAAGGCTGGTAATCCACTTTGTGAGGTATTTCTGTGGACTTTCCAGTTGTTGTAGATGTCTTGTGAGGTACATACCAAAAGGGGCGTTGTACTCTATAATGGGTCTAATGAGTGATGAGTAGAGGGAAACAATGACCTCTTTTTTTCTGGATGAGAAATCTTTTGTGATGAGGTGTGCCACATAGAAGGACTTCCTGACTCCTGTGGCGATGTGATTATCAAAGGAGAGACTACTGTCCGCCTGTGTCCCAAGGTCTCTTATCACACTTTTGGTGTTAAGTATATTACCGCCTATGTTATAGTTCATGGGTACAGAGTTTTTACCAAAGGGGATGACAATGCACTTTTTGGCATTGAGCTTTAGGCCATGGCTTTGACACCAGGCATCTGTCTCAGTGAGGCCCTTTTGTAGCATGTTCACATCATTAGGAGTTTCGATTATGGCTCTTAGTTTGCAGTCATCTGCGAACTTCATTAGCCAAAGACCTTCTGTGTTAGCCTGTACTTCAGAAAAGTAGATACCAAACAGGAGAGGACCCAGGACTGAACCCTGTGGTACTCCACTTGTCACTGGTCTGAAGTCGGATTTGGAGTCTGCTACTTTCACAGTGTGGGTTCTGTCAGTGAGCCAGCTGGCAACCCATCTTGTGACATAGGGATTTATACCTAGTTTAGTGAGTTTATCTAAAATTCAAGAGTGGGGGATGGTGTTGAAAGCCTTGGTAAGATCTAGATAGGCTGTGTGAACCACCTTACCCTTGTCTACGGCTTTAGTGACTGCTTCAAAGAAGTCTATCAGGTTTAGGAGACATGATCTGCCTTTTACAAACCCGAACTGGGTGGGGTCCAGAGTTTGGAGATTACCAATGTCTTAGTTTATAAGTTCCATGATGATACGTTCCATGGCCTTGCAGACCAGGCTCATCAGACTAATGGGGTGGTAGTTCCCGGGGTCCGTGGTGGCTCCCCCCTTGTGGAGTGGGATAACCGTCACTGTGCACCATTCAGCAGGCACAAAGCCTGAGATGAGGCTATGATTGAACATGGTACTTAGGTGGGGTGCCAGTTCGTTCTGTAGTTCATGTAGAATGCAGTCTGGGATGTTGTCTGGTCCCATGGATGCTGTGTTCTTGGGTTTGGAGAGTGTGGTTTTTACCTGTGCAGCCATGATTACAGGGACTTTTCATTCTTCCGGTATAGAGATGGGCTCTTTAGGGGGTAAGAGGGGGGTAAAGTTAGCACTGAACCTATCTGCCAGAATGTTGGCAATATCAGTTGGGTCCGTATATTTAGTGCCATTGTGCTGTAACTCAGAGCAGATCTGAGTGTTGCCATTGAGATTCTTGACATAGCTATAGAATGCTTTGTGGTTGTCTTTAGAATCAGTAGCGATTTTGTTTTCGTAACAAGCTTTGGAGGATTTTATCAGGGATCGCAGCTTCTTACTGAGGCTGACCAGGGAGCTCCTCCACTCATGGGATTTTACTCTCTTTTGCAACAGTTTCTTCCTTCTGTTGTACAGTTTGTTTATGGCAGGAGACCACCAGACTGGCTTCCTTTTTTTGGAGGATAGCATCTTGGTTCTGTTTGGGATAGCATGATCCATGCACTCATGTAAGTGCTTATAAAGTGCAATTGTGTAGGATTCAATAGTCTTAACTGTATTGTCCATCTGCATAGTTATCATGAAGTTCACCACTTCTGTCTTAAGAAGCATGAAGTTGGCTTTGGAGAAATGTTTTACCATGGTTTCTTTAATGGGGGGGTGGGGGCAGGATGTGGATATCTAGGATAATTAGCTTATGGTCGGATTGAACCAATGAGGCATTGACTTCAGGTGTGGAGCACCAGTCACTTATGTTTGTAATGACTAGATCTAGGATATTGTTGCCCCTGGTGGGGGTGTGGATAAGTTGATTCAGGGCATTGGAGTTTATGAATTCCAGAAAGTGTTGAGTGAAGGAGTTGGTACATGAGTAGTTTTCCCAGTTAATGGTGGGGTAGTTGAAATCGCCCATTATTAGGGTGTTTGGTTGAACCCTAATATTTTCCAATACATCAAGAAAAGAGGAGTGGGAATCCTGGGGCATGGTGGGTGATCTGTAGCAAGCTACAATTTGGATTGCAGTTTTGCCCAGAATTAGTTGCACTTGGATAACCTTGGCTGCATTATGCTGAGCAACTAGCCTGGAGGTGTGGATATCCTTAACGAATATGGACACACCTCCGCCTTTGGTGTTCCAGTCCAGGTTACATGGCCGAAAAGTGTGATATGAGTTATAGCCTGGTAGTGCAGGGGTGCTCTCTGGAGCCTTGAACCAGGTCTCAGTCACTGCACAGATATCAATGTTCTCCATTTTAAGGAGTGCCTCGAGTGAGTGCATTTTGAGATTTACATACCCACCACCAGTCTCAGCCAGCAGGACAGGTGTAGATTACCATAAAGAAAGGCTGGGCTAAGGCTTCCAATTGATGGGAATGGTGAGCATCCCCCCTCCAGACCTACACAGACAGACTGCAACAGGTCTGGCAGTTATATGTTATTTCTGAAGGGTAAGAAGTCTGAAACTGAAATGTAGGTCAATAAAACCTAAGATCTGTACTCCACTGATATGCCTCCACTCTGCATGATAGGTCAGAATACAAAATGATATGGAAGCCAAAAATGTACCTGACATACCAGTACAGCCATAGCACAGTTTACAGTTGTCAGGTGTGCTCCCCCCCCCACAATCCTATGTAGAAATGCAGTAACATGTAAGTGTGAGGAGAGTATCAGTGTAGCACAGATTACCTGAGCTGGCCCAATCTACAGGGTATATTGTTGCATGTGTACAATATGCAGGGGTCTGTGTGTTAGGTTGCTGTGTGTTCAATATTGTCAGAAAGTGGGCAGCATGTAGGCGTGGAAGGTGTGTCTCGGCGGCCTATGGGCAGTACTGTGGTTGACAGGGCCATGTTCCAACAACTGCAGTGCCATACGCAATGCTTCTCAGCAATACCCATGTCAGCAGTCATCCATACTCATTGTCCCGATGTCAATATCTGTCACCATCTGAAAGATGTACATGCCATAAATGTGGGCCAATACATGCACACAGTACACAGGTGGAAGTACCCTAGATAGAGTGCATAAAATGTAACGGTTAGCTGCACACAACATTGGAATTGTACAGACAGGTTAGCAGCACATTAGCTGCCTGTGTAGTATGGAATAGTACTGTAGTCTGGCCAATCACTGGCAGACCACAAAAGGCACAGTTATGAAGTAATGAAAGACTGCCTATGTCCCTGCACAAGGCAGCATAAGGGGAATGTCTCAGGTATATTTCTGAATCAGCTGCAAGTAGCTTCTATATCACACAGGTACTCACCTCACCCCACCATCAGCCACAGGTTTATCACAGGTCATATCCTTGTTGTTGGGAATGAGTACAGTATGACCCCACTTCTGTATTGAAATACCTCCAGAATGCAGCATGCTGAAGAGCTGCCCTATGCAGGTGTGTCCTTAGCTGTAAGCAGCACCCTGCCTGCATCCAGACCAATGGATCAATTTGGACAGGAACTATTGCCATTAACACCTTGCACACTTACCCTGTCACCCCAGGGGAATCCACTGGCTCGCAGCCTGGGAATGCAGGAGTGACAGAATGCAGTGGCCTGCTACAGATGGCCTGCATCACTACTAAACTGCCTACAGTCCTCTGTCAAAGACTTGTGGCCCACCTGTAGTGTCAATGTATGGTATCTCATGAGATCACAACTAACAACCTAACACAGTCAACAGAACACAAATGCAAGGCCATGTTGACAAATCTCAGTAGCATGCCCCCCATTTTCCACTTCATGAACTGTGGACCAATCCATAAATACCACTGGGATGAAGTGTCAACTATAGGGATACTTCATAGATATCGCTCACATAATGTTAGGAAGAGGATAGAATAACAGAGTTTGGGGGGGGTGTAGACGCATGGACAGCATGGAGTGTGTGAAGTCTGAAACTCTGCAATGTTCTCAGTTTATAACTGCAGTATGTCAGTATTGGCTCTGTGTTTCTGCCTCTGTCCCCCAAGTCTGTCATCCTTTGTTCATATGTCATGCAGTAAGAGGTGGATATGTAAAGTATACCATTATTTACTGACATAATTCCTGTTATCAAGCCAGTGATATATCAGTCTGCCAGGCATGCAATGTTTCAGAGGTCTAATATCTAAGGACAAAACCTGGACATTCTGTTGTAGTCTGTACAGTAGTGAGGTCTGTGTACTTATGGTGATTGTTGACAGAGTGTCCATTTTATGTAGCTGTGTATTGTGATTATGCTACTTGGCCTGTGTACAGACTGGGGTAGATGTCAGTGTTCTTGGTCCTGTTCTAGCCAATGTTGCATGCTGCTCCAGCTTCTGATACCCTATCAGCCCATATGTTTATAGGGCCAGACTGAGACATGTCCCATACCACAGTCAGGCATCAGACTACACTGTGAATTGGGCCAGTCTATGTATAGTTAATGTGTGAGTGTCAAACATGATGATGACTGTTGTTCACACAGTCCATATAGAGCACTATTACTTAGGTTTACCATTATGTGACTGTGACTGTGTTGAGACTGGTTAAGGTTATGCGCTTTCACAATGGTGTCTGTTACTCTGTACTGTTACACACCTGTAGTGCCTGCTATATTTGCAATTACATATGTATTCCTCCATAGGTAAATTGAGTTAGTGTTATGGCAGTCTGCCTGTAGCATAGACAGTGCTTGGTGGCATGCCTAGCAGCTCAGTGTATTTACCCTAGTGTGATGTTATGTCCATATATATTTATATATAAGAAAGTGACTGATTCAACACTAGTTTTACTTACAAGTACTAAACAATTGTAGTAGTCAAAGCAGTTGTCCACTGCTATTCAGTAAGTGTACTGAATGATATATTTGAAAAACCAACAGACATCCTCACAGCTCAGATGGCTTACTGGTTACGTGCTGTGACTATAGTGTACAGGGTCCTGGGTTCAAGACGTGCATGGGCTATTTATTTTGTTGCTGGACAGAACAACAGCTGATGGAGACAGGGTGATAAAGGCACTTTAAAGGTGGCTTTAAGTGGGTTTGCGTGGGTTTGTGCAAAGCTAAGTGCTGCTAACGTACTGTTAAACGAATAAGCACTTACATTGTGTAGGCTTCACTTACCAGTGCGCAAATCTGCTTAGCATTTATCTTGAAGCAATGCTCACACCTACTAAGCATAGCTCAGCGCTAGTAACCAGTGATCACATTCCAGCCTGATAAAATAGCAGGGTAATGACATCTTTAAGAAGTGTATTTCATTTCCTGTACACAACATGCTTCTATGTGCTGTCATTATAGTTGCAAGGGGTGTGAGTATACTGTATGGGACACCTGGGTATACATGGGTAGTACCACAATCTTTGGATTTGTTTCATACATGGGTAGTATCCCAAGTTATATGCAGTCACATCTGTATGTTACACCAGCTACAGTGCACTGGTTGACAGAAAGAGTTTAACACATACTGTATCATTACATTGGTACTTTTAACAGTGTTTTTTCAAGTAAATGTAGATTGCAGATTGTAGTACTGGAACCATACACCCTTGCATGCAAGGCTGGACTCTGAGTAATCAGCATCTTGTTCTTGCTGTTTGAGCTGTAAGTTTATATGTATCTCCTATTGGATATTGGTCTGATATGTCGATATTAACTGTAGACTACTATGTGTTTTGGACATGTCATTGAGGACTGCTGTCATGTAGTAATGGCATATCTTTCAGTTTCAGACGTGTATCTTGCAAAACATTCATCCTAATGCATAACCTGTTGGCTCCCTATTTACTGTCTGTCCTCTGTACAGATGTGCAGATGTCAGGTATTGCTATGGACATACCATTATGTAGGTTCCCACATTGTATTGTGCTGTCGGCCTAGACACTGCTGATAGTTCCGACATATGGGACATTCCTTAATGTGGGCCTTGCCCCATTTCCTTGCCTGTGTGAGGGACATTACAGAGGTGGTGGCCTATAGATTCACATACAGTGGGAGGCAGTATGTCACAGGACAGGACATGTAGAGACAGCCAACCAACATGGGGGACATATTCCCAGATTTGTGAACAGATTCTGTGTCATCAGTGCTGTTATACACATGGTGGATTGATAGATTGACAGGGTTTGTGTGGACATGCATTTAGTGTGTGAAGTCATGACTCACAGTGATATGTCTCTGACATAACTCTCCACTGGCATGCTGTCCACAGACTGGCCACATGTCTGCCCGTTATGTTTTGTGTGTTCACCAGACAGTCGGTGTCCTTGGTAAATCAATTGTGGACTCTGTGTAATGCAGTCAGTAAATACACACATCTATGGGTATTTCCAATGTCATATTCCTCATAAAGGATGTTACAACAAACCCAGTGACATCTGCAACTCTCTCTATGTATGACACCAGTATGTCCAATCTACTGTGTTTGTGCCTCTGTTCCCACCTAGTTAGTGAGTTGGGAATGTTATAAAAGGCATTGGCCAAATCAATGTAGGCTGTATGTGTCACCTTGTCTTCATCCACAGCTCAGGTGACTGACACCAGGAAGTTGACCAGGTGGCATGAGCAGGTCTGACCTACCCTTCACAAAGGTAAACTGTGTGGGATCCTGAGTCTGCAGATTCCCATATCCCTGTTTATTAGGTGCATGATGATGCATTCCATTGCTTCGCATAACAGACTTGTCAGGCAGTTGGGGTGGTATTTCCCAGTGTCTGTAGTTACACCTTGTTTGTGGAGAGGGGTGACTGTAGCAGTGTACAGTTCAGTAGGGACAAAGCCTGAGGCGAGGCTGTGCTTGAACAGGGCACACACGTAAGGTGCCAGTTCACTCTGCAGCTCATGTAGAACACAGCCAGGGATATTCTCAGGTCCCATAGAAGCTGTATTTTTGGCCTTGGACAGTGATGTTTTAACCTGTGCTGCAGTAATGCTAGGTGCCTGGCAGTGTATGGTATTGTTATTGGTCCTTTGGGGGGAGTGAGGGGTAATGTTTGACCTCAAGATGCCAGCCAGTATATTGGTAGTATTTTATGGCTCAGTCTGGGAGGTTCCACTGTCTAGTAGATCAGAACAAATCTTGCTATTGCCATGGAGATTCTTAACATAACTGTATGAGACCTTGTGGTTGTCTTCACTATGTGCTCCAATTCTGTTCTCTCAGCTAACTTTGTAGTATTTGATGAGGGATCCCAACCTTCAATTGAGGCTGATAAGTGTTGATTTCCAGTCTTGGGACTTTACTTTATTCCATATTGGTTCTCCCCTTCTGTTGTACAGTGTCTATATGGCAGGGGACCACAAGATCAGCTTCCTTTTATTGGGGGTGGGGATCCTGGTTGTAGTGGATATGACAGTACCTATGCATTTGTGTACATGTTCATAGTGCATTGTTGTTTGATTCAGCTGTCATGCATCTAGTCTCCATCTCTCAATCAGACACAGGTTGACATGCTGCCCAGATGGTGTCTGTTCCTACACATGGTGGTGGAATGAAGAAATACAGGGGAGTATGCAGAGAAAGGTGTTGGCAAAGGAGAAGTGGGATTGACAGACATATGTAGAGAGTAGACATGAGTATAAAGAGATGGGGTGCATGGCAAAGAGAGTGTTGGACATGACTATGGATGTGGAGTCTGACATACAGATGTGGAGTCTGGGGTTGTATGTAATGTTGGACAGCACAAATGGTGTATAGAGCCTGTAACTATTGGCTAGACAGAGGCACATAGCTAGGAAGGATGTGCAGCACAAAAGGGTGATAAAGGAATATGAATGGAACATACAAGCTAGGAGTGTGTTTAGAGCATATGAAAACATCACTTTGATGCCCTGTTCCATGAGGAAAATGGAG